>NW_027171162.1:140000-168222 GCF_036898095.1 Palaemon carinicauda
CCCTCGCTAAATATTAATGGCTCGTCATTTCAGCTCCGCCGAAAGTATAACTCCAAATAAATAGCGTGGTTTGTATTCCAGTTACGAAACAAATGACATTCGTAAATAATTAGTATTTTTCCCTAACTAATACAAACCTATAGTTATTGATATATAGATATAGCTTTTGGAGAAGAGAATCTGTAATAAAACAAGAATTACAATTATTTAATTCAGCTGAAAAATATTCACTAATAGGGTGAACCACTTATCCTCCGAAGGGATGTGTTCCATACGGAGAAGAAGCTGAAAAGTTAAAAATAAAAACGATTATAATTTCAATTAAATAACAGAAAAACTATCGGAAGCGCAACCTAACCCACGAACGGGAAAGGTGCTCCCCCCGTTAGTAGATTGTCGGAGGTCCATGAAAGGTGAACGGTCTAGAAAAAAGAAAGACCGTAGTCAATCTCTGAGAGGAAACACTCTCTTCGCTCAGTAAGCCATGTTTCCCGTAGAAAGAGGGAAAGGCGAAGACAACAACAGTTGAACGAGGAGGGTCCAAACGATGACGATTCCCCTGCGGCGGCAGCCGAGCCAACGGCAGTTGTATGCCGACGGGAAGACCGATGGACAAGGGGGGAGAAGTTGGAAGGGAAGGTTCCCTGGCCTTGCACAAGAGTCTTGAGAACCTGTCGTATATGTATCACACGTAAAGCACAAAAAAAAATATTAACCTTAGGTGCGTGGAACATCCGCACCCTTCAAGACGTGACGAACACCAACCGCCCGGAACGACGTACAGCCCTCGTCTGCAAGGAACTAGCCCGTTTCAATGTTGATGTGGCGGCTCTTAGCGAGACCAGACTACCCGAAGAGGGCAACATCAGGGAAGCTGGAACAGGCAACACCATCTTCTGGAAAGGCAAGGCCCTAGAGGAGCCTCGCATCCACGGTGTCGGCTTCGCCATCCGTTCCCAGCTAGTGCAGCAGCACAACCTCGCTCCCAAGGCCATCAGTGAGCGCCTGATGACTGTCCGCATCCCCATCACGCGGGACAGACATCTCACCCTGATCTCTGTCTACGCCCCGACTATGACCTCAACCGATGTTAACAAAGCTGCCTTCTACACCCAGCTCGACCGCACCATCCAGGCAGTGCCCGCCAATGACAAGCTCGTTGTGCTTGGCGACTTTAATGCCCGAGTAGGCAAAGACCATCGCCTGTGGGAGGGAATCATCGGCCGCCATGGCATTGGAAATTGCAACGCCAATGGCCAACTCCTACTGGGTCTGTGTGCAGAACACCAACTTGTGGTAACCAACACCATCTTCCAGTTACCAAAGCGACAAAAGACCACATGGAGACATCCATGGTCTAAACACTGGCACACCCTGGACTACGTCCTGACCAGAGCCAGAGACCGAGGAGACGTCCGCATCACCCGATCCATGCCCGGAGCGGACAACTGCTGGACGGACCACAGACTCCTCATCTCCCGACTCTCCGTGACGACCCTACGACCACCCAGAAGGGCACCTGACAGCGTACCACACCAACGCTTTGATTGTAGTAAGCTCCGCAACCCACAGGTGGCACAGAACTACAAGGAGGCCTGCGAACAATACCTCGCAGACCCTATGGGTCAGGCCACTGTCGAGCACCACTGGACCACCCTCAGAAACGCCATGGCCCGTGCCGCAGAGGAAACACTAGGCTTCACCACCAAGAAACGGCAGGATTGGTTTGATGAGAATGATGCTACCATCTCTCTTCTCATTGAAACCAAACGACAAGCACGCCTGACTTTGGAAAACCAACCAACAGCAGCTAACAAATGTGCTCACAAGGTGGCTGAAGCTGGTTGCCAAAGAGGTATCCGTGAAGCCCAGAACACCTGGTGGCAAAGAAAAGCTGCAGAAATACAGAGTTTCGCTGACCAACGTGACCTGCGCAGCTTCTATGCAGCAACAAAAGAAATATTCGGTCCCACACGGTCATCAGTGGGCAGCCTGAAGGACGCGGATGGGGCCACGACCATCACCGACAGCGAGGGCATCCTGGCCAGGTGGAGGTCTCACTTTGAGAACCTCCTCAATGACCAAGCAGACACCCCAGACGATCTCCTGCGAATGACCCCGCAGCATCCCGTCCGTCACTGGATGGCACTACCACCCTCCATCCATGACTTCAACAAGGCCCTGCAGCGCATGAAGCCCGGCAAAGCCCCAGGGCCAGACAACATCCCGTTGGAGCTCCTCACTCACGGTGGCCCCGGCTTGAGGAACCGTTTGATGCTTCTTATACTGAAAATATGGGAGACCAAGACCCCCCCCCAGTGACTTCCGCGATGCAAACATCACTACCATCTTCAAGAAGGGAGACAGGGAGAACTGTAACAACTACCGGGGAATATCACTACTAAGCATCGCGAGTAAGATTTTCGCTCGGATTCTCCTTGACCGCCTCCTTATTCTCGCAGAAGACGTCTTGCCAGAGTCCCAGTGCGGCTTTCGACCTTCCCGCGGGACCATAGACATGATCTTCTGTGCGCGACAAATACAAGAGAAGAGCCTCGAACAACAACAGCCCATAATGTTCATCTTCTGGGATTTGAAAAAGGCCTTCGACAAAGTACCTCGACCTGCCATGTGGGCTGTCCTCAAAAGATATGGCTGCCCACCCGATTTTGTCAAGCTGGTGCGTGCCCTCCATGACGGAATGGTTGGGAGAGTCTGCCACCAGAACTCTCTTTTAGACCCTTTCCCCATCAACGGCGGCCTGAAGCAGGGCTGTGTTCTGGCCCCGACGTGTTTCTCGCTATACACCGCAGCAATGCTCAACGAGATTCCCCCAGACACACCCTCAGTCGACCTACGTTTCCGCATGGATGGAGGCGCTTTCAACCTCGCTAGACTCCGCGCCAGAACCAAGACCACCTTGTGTGCAGTGCGAGAACTGCAGTATGCTGACGACAATGCCACCCCAGGTCAGACGGCAGAGGACCTGCAGTCGTTAGCTGATGCATACAACTCTGCCTACGAACGCTTTGGGATGCAAGTCAACTCAGACAAAACCAAGACCCTCGTCCAACATCCACCAGGACTGATGCTCCCCAACTTCAATACCACAGTGAATGACCAACCGTTAGAACAGGTGGACCAGATCTCCTACCTAGGGAGCATCCTAACATCAGCTCCCACAAGCAAAAAGGACGTGGAGAACAGGATCAGGGCAGCCCACTCCGCCTTTGGCCAACTCAACCGCCGTGTATTTAACAACCACGCACTAACAATGACCACCAAAATAATAGTGTTCAGGGCAGTAGTCCTCTCCACGCTCATGTATGCATGTGAAACATGGACGCTATATAGTAACGATCTTAAAAACCTAGAACGCTTCCAACAAATGAAACTGAGGCAGATCTTGAAAATCCCCTGGGAGAGCCACACCACCAACATTGAACTCTTAGAACGTGCCTCGCTGTCCAGCGTGGAGGCCACCATCATCCACCACCGCCTCCGCTGGATAGGACACGTGCATAGGATGGAGCCATCTAGGCTCCCAAAGAAAATATTCTACGGAGAACTGACCCAGGGCACCAGACCACGAGGATTGATTGATTGATTGATTGAAAGTTTTCTGGCATCCTGACATCTAAGGTCATTGACGCCGATACCATTTACTGTATATGAAAATTAAAAGAGAATTCGATTAAAACCATAAAAATTAAGAAGTCATTAAAATAGTTAAATAGTTTTCAGAAGACCTGCTTCTGAAATAAATCTAAAAATTCCGCTCGCATAGTAAGACACATCATGTCCAAGAATCTTGGCAAGGATAAACCTGCCATCCTCACCTCGAGCCTCAAACAGATATCTATTTCTTAAGTTAGTAAAATTAGGGCATTCGGTCAACAAATGCCTGACTGTTAAAGGTACTAAGCAGTCCTCGCAATACGGTTGGTGTTGGCCCTTCAGCAGAAACTCGTGTGTCAACCGTGTGTGACCAATACGGAGACGACAAAGAGTCGTCTCCCATTTTCGGGGAATCATGTTATACCTCCAAGGTGATATGATATTTGTTACTTCCCTCATTTTATTGCCGTCTTGACTGTCCCAGTGCTGTTGCCATTTATCACAAACCAATTTCTTGATGTAAGGTAGGAGATCGTTACATGGAATGGGATACCTCCTTGGTAGCAACTCGGATGCCGCATTCTTCGCCAGTAAATCTGCCTTCTCATTCCCAGACACACCTACATGTGCTGGAACCCAACAAAATCGAACAGTTATACCTTTCCGTCCAATAATAAAAAGCCATTCTAAAATCTTTAAAACTAGAGAGTTACTAGAATTAAAAACTTCTAAAGCTTGAAGAACACTCCTTGCATCACTAAAAATTGTAAAATTACCCTCCTTTTCCAAAGCTATTTTCTCAATAGCGGTTAATATGCCATACAGTTCGGCAGTAAATATGGAAGCTGTTAGAGGAAGTGCACCTCTACAATTAAAATCATTACTATGTACTCCAAATCCAACGCCAGCATCAGATTTGGAGCCATCAGTATATATAAAAGTCGATCCCCTATGTTCTTCGACATGTTCCATAAAAAGAGACCTGGATTCTAAGTCAGTCATATTCTTCTTAACTCCAATAAAGTATTTACAAAAAGATATGTCAGGTAATTTCCATGGAGGCGTTGATGATACCTTGAATGGAAGTACCTTATTTCTAATTATATCCAGACTATTTAAAAATCGTTTCACCCGAAAGCCATAAGGTTGAGGAGATTTTGGGTGCAACTCAAAGTATGATGCGTGTCTTACAAGGCTTGCAGTCTGAAAGGCTAGAGAGCTAGGGAGTCTTTGCAATCTAAACCAATACCGAAGAATGGAAGACATTCGGTAAAGGTCTAGAGGTAACTCTCCAGCATCAACAAGGAGACTTGGGATAGGCGAGGTTTTAAAAGCTCCAGTAGATAATCTAATACCTGCATGATGTATCGAGTCTAATATTTTTAACCGGCTTGGGGTGGCTGAAGAATATACCTCACAACCATAACTAATTTTGGAAAAAATCAAGGCCTTGTATAATTTTAAAATAGTATTGCGGTCTGCCCCCCATGATGTATGGGACAATACTTTTAAGATATTCAGAGCTTCAACACATTTAGCTTTTAGCGCTTTTAGGTGAGAAACCCATGTAAGTCTACAGTCAAATATCAAACCTAAAAATTTGGTTTCCGATACACATGGTATCCGTTGACCTTTAATGTATATATCCGGGTCTGGATGTACTCCCCGGATACGACAAAAATGGACAATGGTAGTTTTACTTGTCGAGAACTTAAATCCATTCATGTCAGCCCACTGGATAATTTTATCAATAGAGAGTTGGATTTTTCTCTCAACCATTGCCATTCTAGTGCCAGCAAATGATATTGAGAGATCATCCACAAATAGTGTTGAGAGAACATCCTGGGGAATGGCTGAGGATATCCCATTAATTGCTAGTGCAAAAAGGGTTACACTCAGCACACTACCCTGAGGAACTCCTTCTTCCTGGCACTTACTCTCTGATAGAGTTTCCCCCACTCTCACTTGAAAAACTCTACGTGAAAGAAATGCCTGAATAAATAGTGGCAGCTCTCCTCTCAATCCCAATTCATGAATGGTTTTAAGAATACCATATCTCCATGTGGTATCATATGCCTTTTCAAGGTCAAAAAATACTGTAACATGGTGCTGTTTGGAAGCAAAGGCTTCACAAATAGATGACTCTAGTCGTATCAACACATCAGTCGTTGAGTGCATTTTTCGGAATCCACATTGAATCGGTGATAAAATACCTTTCTTTTCAAGGTACCACATCAGCCTTGCATTGACCATCTTCTCCATGATTTTACATAAACAAGATGTCAATGCAATAGGACGATAGTTTGCTGCTAAAAACTTGTCTTTACCAGGTTTTAAAAAGGCTAAAATAATGGCTAGTTCCCAAACACTTGGGTAGTTATGATCATGCCATATTCTATTAATAATGCTTAAAATAAATAGCTTTGTATTAAAATGTACATGTTTAATCATTGCATATGGAATTCCATCGGGTCCAGGGGCTGTATCGTTGCAATGAGCAAGTGCGGAATCAAATTCTCTTTCAGTGAAAGGAGAATTATACGACTCTTCCCTTCTTGTTGCAAAATTTAAAATTTTCTTTTCTTCAGTGCTCCTATACTGGTGACCAGGGGCTCCTTCACACTTGCTGGATACATTTGAAAAATGATTAGCCAGGGCATTGCTAACTTCATTTGCTTCAGTTACATACTGGCCATTCACCTTCAACACTGGTGGTGGGTTGGGGGTGAATTTGCCAGCTATCTTTTTTACTTTCCTCCACACAGAAGATGGTGGTGTTCTACTGTTAATAGAGGAAACAAAAGACATCCATGACTGGCGCCTTGCTTCTTTCATGGCACGACGGAACTGTGCTCTACATTTCTTGTACATTATTAAATTCTCATCAGTTCTGCGTCTACGCAATCGTGTTAGAGATCTTCTTGTGGCTCTGTGGAGTGCAGTTAGTTCTGAGGACCACCACGGGACTGGTCGTTGTTTGAATAACCCTGTTGTTTTGGGAATTGAATTGACTCCTGCTGTATGAAGAGTTCCATTCAGTAGGTCTATGGCATCATCAACACTTTCAAACTGTTCTGCTCTCCCTTCGATTTCACTTAGCTCACAAAATTTAACCCAGTCTGCCTTGTCTAGATTCCAACGTGGCGATCTTTGCAAAGGCGGACCCTTGTTGGTGTTTATAATGATTGGTGCATGATCACTAGTATGCCAATCATCTAATGTCCTCCAATCAAAATCAAGAAGGCAGTTAGAGCTTGCAATTGAAAGGTCAATGCATGACAAAGTACCTGTCTGAACATGGAAGTGTGTGGGCTCTCCTGTATTAAGGAGTCCCACATCCTCATTCTCCACAATTGATGAGATAATATTGCCCCTTGTGTTGGCCAAAACATCACCCCATAAAGGATGTCTACCATTCATATCTCCCAGTAAGAGAAAAGGTTGAGGGAGTTGTTGAATGACCTCTGCTAAATCATCATATAAAATATTATCATTTGGAGGTAAGAACAGAGAGCATATTGTATATTTTCTCCCTATATCAATTTGTACAACAACTGCCTGCAGGGTTGTACGTATAGACATGGGTATTTGGGGAACATCTCGACGAATGTACATGAGACTTCCGCCATGGCTCCCTGCTTGTTGATTATATGGTGTTCTATAGCTAACATACTCTCGAGGACTAGGAGTGTTAGAATCAAGCATACTTTCCTGTAGACATACAATTATGGGGGAATGCTCATGAATTAGGAGCTTAAGTTCTTCATATTTCGCCCTCAAACCCTGACAGTTCCATTGCAAAATGGAGGAGAAAACTATGGATTATTTCTGGAAGACATCTTGGATGAGGTCTTCCCATTAGCAGTTTTTAATGTAACATTATTACCAGTATGTTTCTTCAGAGGTGGTCTTGTTATGTTGGGTTTAACGGTGTTTTTCTTTGTATTCTTTTTATCTATTTGTTGAGGTGGATGGTGGACCTCAACTTGAATTTCTGATTTATTCAGTCCATCTTCTGGTTCATTAGAAACATCAACAGACAAAACATCAAATTTATTTGATGTCATAACCTTAACGTTTCTAATGGAGGGTGGAGAGAGAGATGGAGGTCTCTCTCTTTTGCGATTAATAGATGGTGGGATTCGAGGTTTTTGCACCTTTCCCACAACAGGTGCATCAGGTAAGTTAGTCTTAAGTGGAACCTCCATCAGATCAGGCAAGGACATGGCCTGAGAGAGGTTTGTATTACTTTTTGTAATGGCGGCTGAAGGCTGTACAGCAATGGGCAATGACCTAGTGTTAATACACCGTGGTAAAGCCTCAGGAGGTGATAAGGTTACCTCGTTATTTGACATTTTGTCAGATAGTATACTTTTTTTTGAGCTATTGGCAGTGCTAGGTTTGTTTGATTTTAATGCCTTAGCATATGTATTTGATTTATTTAATAGTCTTTTGGCATGGGTCACACTTATGTGTTCTAAGTTTGATTTGTTGAGGGCAGCTTCCTCCAACTTATATAGCTCGCAAATCTTGTCTGTGGATTTGTGATTCGAGCTGCAATTTAAACACCTGGCTCCAAGTGCACACTCTCCATGGTAAGATTTGGAGCAAATACCACACATCTTCTCATTTTTGCAAACTTTGGACGGGTGCCCAAATTTAAAACAATTAAAGCATTGCAATGGCTTCTGCTTGAAGGGTCTTACTTTAATCCTTTCGTTCTCGATAATAATATGAAAAGGTACATCAGCATCCTGGAACGTAAGGATTATCATTGATGTACCTGGGACTTTATGAACTTTCCAAACATTTAATGGACACATGGCCAGTATTTCCTCCTCTGTAAAATCATATAGGTCTCTGTTAAAAACTACGCCCCTTCCGTAGCTAAAATTTAGGTGGGGTTTGACATCTAACTTAATGTCATCATTATTTATTTTCATATTGGACAATATTACCGACTGTGTACTGGATTTGGCATGGATAAGGAAACTATTTTTTCCGAAACGAGATATATCGCCTGGTGCAATAGTTCCTACTTTTTTCTGAATCAATTTGCATATTTTAAAATAATTCCCTGTAACCCCCTTTGATTCAGCTATAAGCCACATCGGTGGTTTTGGATTTCTCTGGGAGGGCATGACTAAATCTGTGCCTTTTTCCAACCAATCGGCAGGCCTGTACACATCTAAATCTTTTGGTACCTTATCGCAGAGAGCAGCCGCGACATTCAAGTTATTAATTTTAATATTATTCAAATTACTTATTGCACTAAATGCTTCGTCATAACTACTATAAGATATCCATGAATCCCAAGTTTCAGCTTCAAGTTTCATCCTTATTTCTTTTATGCATCCATAGCATTCAAATGCTTTACATAGATCATCATAATTTGTTTCTATTGAAATTTGTGTAACATGGAGGATTCGAAGTTTCCTCGTGTTACCCAAATTACTCGATTTAGAAATATCAGTAGAATGGTCCTTTCCCGTTCCGAGGTCATCAACAGAGCTATCCCTTATCACATTAGCAGAGGTCGTCAACAGTGCCGGGGGAGAGTCAGCGTATCCAGGGGATGGGGGTTCGTTCCTTAAAGAATCCATAATAGTAAAGAGAGGGAAAAGAGTTAGTTTGATGTACCTGCTCGAGAATGTTAGGCCATCGCGCGTCGGAAAGGAAATTTGCACTCTCTACTATCGGCACAATGAGAGTATACTTCCCAGATGGTCCACTCCATACCCTACCCGAAGGATAGCATCAAAACAGATATAGAGGCACAGGTGTAAGCTGAACCCGCCTGTTAGGACTGAGACCAAGAAATTATGGAATCATCCTCCCCATATCTATAATGACGGGCTTCCGGCCAAAAGCCGAGAGTCCTACCCCATGCATTGGATCCCCCTGGATTCCGAAGACCCAACACTTGAGAATAGTTCCGCCAAAAAGGTCCAAACCATCTGCGGGATGGCTGAAATCATCCAATACTCTCATATATAGCTTTGAATGCAAACACCTCCCAACCGCGATACCTCCTCTCACTCATCAAAGCAGGCAGCAATAAAGGATGTATGAACATCCCCGCCGGGGCTACAATGGATGTGAAAACATCCAAGCCATAGGAGAAAAGAAAAAAAAAAAAATAAATAAATAAATAAATATATATGTACATAATATATACACACACATATAATGAGGGAAATTTTTCTCATAGAGTTTGGAAAGCAAGACTAAAGAAATTTTGTGAAATTAGGATAAGGTTGAAGTAGTATTGAGAAAAAGAAAAAGGTAAAAGAGAGAAATTTAGATTCGAACTGGGGGAGCAATTTCCCCAAGTTCGAGAGCCCTCTTGCCCGTCACCAAGTTTCAGCACGGGAATTAAATGCCGTGCTGAAGCTTAATGACTTCATCAAGGCATTCTCTCATTAAGAGGGAGACCACGAGGAGCCCCGAAAATGCGCTATAAAGATCAACTAAAGCGCACCCTGGCTCTAACTGACATCGATCCTTCCTCATGGGAAGAAACAGCCAGGGACAGGAAAACCTGGAGGAGTACAGTACACCAAGGCACCGTGGACTTCGAGGAGAGGAGGAGACAAAATGAGGAGGCTAGGAGGAGAATAAGGAGAGAGCGATTAGAACAGCCCCGCCCACCACCTACCCTCCCTTGTGAACACTGTCCGCGACTCTTCCACCACACACTAGGACTTAACAGCCACATCAGGCATAAGCACCCACCCCATAGATAGGAGGCTGATGGCTAACGACAGAACCCAATACTCGGACACGAGTGGGCGCCGACGACGACGAAAGCACAAACACTGAAACGGAAACTTACAACATTTCAATACATATAAATTTACATAAACAATAGGAATGTTTTATTATATATATATATATATATATATATATATATATATATATATATATATATATATATATATATATATATATATATAAGAAAAAGCAAGTTAAGAAAAAATTGATGGCAGTTCAGAATAGGCGAGGAGGAAGAGCGGAAACAACCGCTCTCCATCCGAGCCAAAAGTGAGCTAAATCACCAGTGTGAGAGTGGGAGTGGTAGCAAGCTACCACCCCTAACCCCAGCTAACTAGTGGTGTGGGTAATTAACCCTCGCTAAATTTTAATGGCTCGTCATTCCAGCTCCGCCGAAAGTATAACTCCAAATAAATAGCGTGGTTTGTATTCCAGTTACAAAACAAATGCCATTCGTAAATAATTTGTATTTTTCCATTACTAATATAAACCTGTAGTTATTTATATATAGATATAGCTTTTGGCGGAGAGAACCTGTAATGAAAGAAGAATTACAATTATTTAAATCACCTAAAAAATATTCACTTAATAGGGAGAACCACTTATCCTCAGGCGAAGACAACATCAGTTGAACGAAGAGGGTCCACACGATGACGATTCTCCTGCGGCTGCAGCCGAGCCAACGGTACTTATATGCTGACGGGAAGACCGATGGACAAGAGGGGAGAGGTTGGAAGGGAAGGTTCCCTGGCCTTGCGCAAGAGTCTTGAGAACCTGTCGTATATGTATCACACGTATAGCACAAACACTGAAAAGGAAACTTACAACATTTCAATATATATAATTATACACAAACAATAAGAATGTTTTATTATATATATATATATATATATATATATATATATATATATATATATATATATATATATACACATATATATATATATATATATATATATATAAAGAAAAACAAGTTAAAATAAATTAATGGCAGTCCAGAATAGGCGAGGAGGAAGAGCAGAAACAACCGCTCTCCATCCGAGCCAAAAGTGAGCTAAATCACCAGTGTGAGTGGGAGTGGTAGCAAGCTACCACCCCTAAGCCCCGCTAACTAGTGGTGTGGGTAGTTAACCCTCGCTAAATTTTAATGGCTCGTCATTTCAGCTCCGCCGAAAGTATAACTCCAAATAAATAGCGTGGTTTGTATTCAAGTTACGAAACAAATGACAATAGCTTTTGGTGGAGAGAACCTGTAATAAAACAAGAATTACAATTATTTAAATCAGCTGAAAAATAATCACTAATAGAGAGAACCACTTATCCTCAGGAGGGAAGTGTTCCCCACGGAGCAGAAGCTGAAAAGTTAAAATTAAAAACAATTATAATTTCACTTAAATAACTGACGAAAACTATCGGAAGCGCAACCTAACCCGCGAACGGGAAAGGTGCTCCCCCCGTTAGTAGACTGTCGGAGGTCCAAGAAAGGTGAACGGTCTTGAGAAGAGAAAGACCGTAGTCAATCTCTGAGAGGACACTCTCTCTTCGCTCAGTAATCCATGTTTCCCATAGAAAGAGGGAAAGGCGAAGACAACAGATGAACGAGGACGGTCCAAACGATGGCGATTCCTCTGCGGCGGCAGCCGAGCCAACGGTAGTTATATGCCGACGGGAACACCGATGGAAAAGGGGGGAGAGGTTGGAAGGGAAGGTTGAAAACCTGTCGTATATGTATCACACGTAAAGCACAAAAACTGAAAAGGAAACTTACAACATTTCAATAGATATATATATATACATAAACAATAAGAATATTTTATCATATTTATATATATAAAAATTAAGTTAAAAGAAAAAATTAAAGGCAGTCCAGAATAGGCGAGGAGGAAGAGCGGAAACAACCGCTTTCCATCCGAGCCAAAAGTGAGCTAAAACACCAGTGTGTGAGTGGGAGTGGTAGCAAGCTACCACCCCTAACCCCCGCTAACTAGTGGTGTGGGTAGTTAACCCTCGCTAAATTTTAATGGCTCGTCATTTCAGCTCCGCCGAAAGTATAACTCCAAATAGATAGCGTGGTTTGCATTCCAGTTACGAAACAAATGACATTCGTAAATAATTTGAATTTTTCCCTAACTAATACAAACCTGTAGTTATTTCTATAAAGATAGAGCTTTTAGCAGAGAGAAGCTGTAATAAAACAAGAATTACAATTATTTAAATCACCTAAAAAATATTCACTAAGAGGGAGAACCACTTATCCTCAGGCGAAGACAACATCAGTTGAACAAGGAGGGTCCAAACGATGACTATTCCCCTGCGGCGGAAGCCGAGCCAACGGTAGTTATATGCCGACGGGAAGACCGATGGACAAGTGGGCAGAGGTTGGAAGGGAAGGTTCCCTGGCCTTGCACAAGTGTCTTGAGAACCTGTCGTATATGTATCACATGTATAGCACAAACACTGAAAAGGAAACTTACAACATTTCAATACATATCTATATATATAACCAATAAGAATGTTTTATTGTATGTATATATATATATACATATATATATATATATATATATATATATATATATATATATATATATATATAGTATACTGTATATAAGGAAAATTAAGTTAAAAGAAAAAAAATTAATGGCAGTCCAGAATAGGCAAGGAGGAAGAGCGGAAACAACCGCTCTCCATCCGAGCCAAAAGTGAGCTAAATCACCAGTGTGTGAGTGGGAGTGGTAGCAAGCTACCACTCCTAACCCCCGCTAACTAGTGGTGTGGGTAGTTAAGCCTCGCTAAATTTTAATGGCTCGTCATTTCAGCTCCGCCGAGAGTATAACTCCAAATTAATAGCGTGGATTGTATTCCAGTTACGAAACAAATGACATTCATAAATAATTTGTATTTTTCTCTAACTAATTCAAACCTGTAGTTATTTATATATATAGATATAGCTTTTGGCAGAGAGAAACTGTAATAAAACAAGAATTACAATTATTTGAATCAGCTGAAAAATATTCACTAATAGGGAAAACCACTTATCCTCCGAAGAGAAGTGTTCCACACGGAGAAGAAGCTGAAAAGTTAAAATTAAAAAATTATAATTTCACTTAAATAAATGAGACAAACTATCGGGAGTGCAACCTAACCCGCGAACGGGAAAGGTGCTCCCCCCGTTAGTAGACTGTCAGAGGTCCATGAAAGGTGAACGGTCTTGAGAAGAGAAAGACCGTAGTCAATCTCTGAGAGGAAACACTTTCTTCGCTCAGTAATCCATGTTTCCCGTAGAAAGAGGGAAAGGCGAAGACACGAACAGTTGAACGAGGAGGGTCCAAACGATGACAATTCCCCTGCGGCGGCAGCCGAGCCAACGGTAATTATTTGCTGACGGGAAGACCGATGGACAAGGGGGGACAGGTTGGAAGGGAAGGTTCCCTGGCCTTGCGCAAGTCTTGAGAACCTGTCGTATATGTAGCACACGTACAGTATAGCGCAAACACTGAAAAGGAAACTAACAACATTTTAATACATATATATACTGTATACATAAATAATAAGAATGTTTTATCATATATATATATATATATATATATATATATATATATATATATATATATATATACATATATATATACTATATATATATATATATATATATATATATATATATATATATATATATATATATATATATATATATATATATATATATATATAAAATATATATATATAAAAAATATATATATACATATATATATATATATATATATATATATATATATATATATATATATATATATATATATATATAATATATATATATATATATATATATATATATATATATATACACACACACACAGTATCTGTATATCTATCTATATCTACATCTATATATATATATATATATATATATATATATATATATATATATATATATATATATATCTATATCTATAAGGAAAAGGAAGTTAAAAGAAAAAATTAATGTCAGTCCAGAATAGGTGAGGAGGAAGAGCGGAAACAACCGCTCTCCATCCGAGCCAAAAGTGAGCTAAATCACCAGTGTGTGAGTGGGAGTGGTACCAAGCTACCACCCCTAACCCCTGATAACTAGTGGTGTGGGTAGTTAACCCTCGCTAAATTTTAATGGCTCGTCATTTCAGCTCCGCTGGAAGTATAACTCCAAATAAATAGCGTGGTTTGTATTCCAGTTACGAAACAAATGACATTCGTAAATAACTTGTATTTTTCCCTAATACAAACCTGTAGTTATTTATATATAGATATAGCTTTTGGCAAAGTTGAAAGGTAGCCGCCAATTAGACTTTTGGAGCGAGGTGGCAACCTTACCCATAGCTTGGGTAGGGGTTGGCTTGTGGTACCAGTCACCTGTAAATATTATCATGGAGGGATTTACTAGTCACCTTTTTTTTGGGCTGGTAGAGATCAGACGTACCTTTTTTAAATTCTCCTGTGCCAGCCTCCTCACGGTATCAGCCCCCTTCCCGTGTCAGCCTCGTCCCCCTGGCATAAATCGAACCTGAAAAATATGAACCTGTTATTTAAAGATTCTTAAATCCTTTTGAGTAGTTATATCGACGAGAACATTGGAATGACAAAGTCTATTAATTGCTATTTCATCACTAATAACCCTTTTACCCCCAAAAGGACGTACTGGTACGTTTCAAAAAACCCATCCCTTTACTGCCATGGACGTACCAGTACGTCCTTGCAAAAAAATGCTATAAATTTTTTTATTTTCATATTTTTGATAATTTTTTGAAAAAATTCAGGCATTTTCCAAGAGAATGAGACCAACCTGACCTCTCTATGACAAAAATTAAGGCTGTTAGAGCAACTTAAAAAAATATATACTGCAAAATGTGCTGGGAAAAAAATAACCCCTAGGGGGTTAAGGGTTGGAAATTTCCAAAGAGCCTGGGGGTAAAAGGGTTATACTAGAATTAAATGCGAATGACACGGCTAATGTTAGTGTGGGCAGCTCAACATTACCGCTTGCCAGTACATACGTTCTTGGTGTTTTTGTTTTCTGGTGAGCTCGGAACAAGTCCCATTATATTTAAACATTTTGACAGAAAACATGCTTTCCTCTAGTAAATAAAGTGATTTAACCGGTTTTCACCTTAATTTCAACCGCAACAACAACAACAACCAGTTCGGCTACTTGAAGTTAGTCGAACTATTTGTTCTGCTTGTTTGCGGTTAAAATGAAGGTCAAATTCGGTTAAATCATGTTATTTACTACAGCAAAACATATATTTTCTGTTCGAAATGATACCATACGTTCTTGTTATTTTTGTTTTCTGGTGAGCTCGGAACAAGTCCCATTATATTTAAACATTTTGACAGAAAACATGTTTTCCTCTAGTGAATAAAGTGATTTAACCGGTTTTCACCTTAATTTCAACCGCAACAACAACAACACCCAGTTCGGCTGCTTGAAGTTAGTCGAACTGGTTGTTCTGTTTGTTCGCGGTTAAAATGAAGGTCAAATTCGGTTAAATCATGTTATTTACTACAGGAAAACATATATTTTCTGTTCGAAATGATACCCTATGTACTGATAAGCAGTAATGGCGCCGGGTGGGATTCAACCGAAATATTACAGGTGTAATGGACTGTTTTTCCCCAAGGGGAAAATATGGCCCAGGATAATATCCCTCCCTCTGGTCCAAGATTCCCCCTTTGCTTGGTGGAGGTTACCATTATTTCGAACGGGGGGGGGGGGGGGAACAGACCATTACGCCCGGTCGTAAAAGTAGGTAATTAATTTCTTTAATTTTAATGATTTTAAGAGTGCGCAGTTCGACATTACCTCTTGCCAGTACAAGTTTGGGTAAATGTCTAGGAGAAGGCCGCACCCGTTTTTCAAGTATCAACGACGAAAAACGGCAAAAAACCACCAGATGAGGAAATGAATAAAAAAGAAACAGACTTAACTCTTACACACAAAATGTAAGCATAAACCTACTACTACAATTATGGGGGACCCCAGTGGGAAGCAGGGTTTTTGGGTGGGGAGAGGATGAGAAAAGTGATTTTTCGGGGCACTACCGAACCTAATACAACCACCTAACCTACCCTGGGGGCCGTGTACCCCTACTCCGCCCGCCCTGCGACCCCCCCCTTAAGGCCACAGTGATTTTCAGGGCACCACCGAACCCAAGACACCTATCTAACCTAACCTAGGGGCCCTGTACCCCTACCTAGGCCTACCGGGGGGGGGGACCTTCTGCCCCCTCCCCCCCCCCTTAAGGCCACTACCTAACACATCCATCAAACCAAATCCAAAGTGATGGTACTGCTGTATACATCGTTATACTATCACCATTATAATATACTCCATAAATTAATTAAGCTTACCTTAAACTGTTGGTTGATAAAGATGCATGCAACGTGAAGTAGGAAGTGGCCAGGTACCCGACGAAGTGTTTTTTCCCCCTACCAAATTTCGGCACTAAATTCTTCACGTCCCGCCACTTCCTCTCCACAGTATTGGTATGAGCCTGTGTCTGGGGATCAACAAAGTGAAGGCTGTGGTTAACAGTCAAATGCTTAAAACCTTCGGTATGATTACAGTTTCAACCATTATGGGAAATCTATTATATTAATATTTTTCCCGAGTAAAGCAAGTCTTTTGTACTATTTCTGTATAATATTATCTGTCGCAAATGCCTAGTTCTTTATATATCGACGATCAAACTCACGCTACTCATGTCTTCCTCCCAGATTTTTTCTGTCTGTTGTTATTGTTGACTGTGTCTAGGTTTTGCTCAAATGAACCCTGTAAGCACTATAATCCGCAGACAAACTAGTTCACTATGAAGTCTTACACATTTGGCCAATCACATTGCCTATCCACTATGACGTCATACATGTTTGGCCAATCATAGCGCGACAATACATTATCTTACCCAGGCATTTCATTTCGTTCTTAGACATGGAGGCCATAGCAAGCACGTCATCTCATGTTGCAATAGAAGTTGAAATTCCATCTTCTTGTCCTGACTGTTTCCTAACTTACAATGAATTTGTTGTAACTTATTCAGGGAATATTGAAAAACTAGTGGATTTGTGCCAGAGACAATTTAATTTTACAAAATAAAAATTGTCCTGCATGTCAAGGAACCTTCGCAACGGCTTCACGTTTTCCCCAAAGCACCAGCACATCTTTATGAATCAACAGTTTAAGGTAAGCTTCATTAATTTATAGAGTATATTATAATGGTGATAGTATAATGATGTATACAGCAGTACCATTACTTTGGATTTGGTTTGATGGATGTGTTAGGTAGTGGCTGTAAGGGGGGGGGGGGGGGGGGTCGCAGGGGCTAGGCCTAGGTAGGGGTACAGGTCCCTAGGTTAGGTGGTTGTATTAGGTTCGGTAGTGTCCCGAAAATCACTGTGGCCTTAAGTGAGGGTCGCAGGGGGGCGGAGCCCCACCGGTAGGCCTAGGTAGGGGTACAGGGCCCCTAGGCTAGGTTAGGTGGGTTTATTAGGTTCAGTAGTGCCCTGAAAATCACTGTGGCCTTAAGGGGGAGTCGCAGGGGGGGGCGAAGCCCCCCCCACCCGTAGGACTAGGTAGGGGTATAAGGGGAGGGGTGGTGGAAGGATAAGTATTCATTTATTGCAAATATAATTTGACGCCCCCCCACCCAAAACCCCGGTTCCCACCTGGTGTCCCCCATAATTGTTGGGATGAAGTAGGGTCTTTCTGCATTACAACATATGAAACAAAAACAATAAAAACACGGAAAAACTTGTTTTAACTCCAATTACATAGTAAATCTCTAAATCGGATGGCTTGCGGTCAAAATAAACGTTAAATCCGTTGAAGCTACACTATTTCTGATGCAACAAATATATTTTTATTCCAGTTTCCCCATAATGGTTGAAACTGTAATTTTACCAAACCTTCCTCTGCCAGACAGTTACTGTATATGCTCGCCAACAGTCAGAAATTATGGTTGTGCCTGGCTCGATCCTCTCCTTAATCAGCGAGAGCAGGGTGTCACGATCCCGGGTTTCCACGGGGACCAGAAAAAACTCGTGATTCGCGGCAAATACCACCAAATACCCACGGGCCGTCTATTACTCGGTCAACGTTATATTTCCGTTTGCCGAATTTTGACTCGTCAATTTCCACTGTGCAATTGTTGCCGCCAATTTTCTTACTGCGCCGAAATACCCAATTAATTACAACTTCCCTGCAAAATGACGACCAATCGCATACAGTATCTTTATTTAATTTTAATTCAGAAATGGCCACTTCGTAGCAAAACCAGTTTTGAACCCACAAAACTAAATTTTAAATTAGTTTCAATGTCCAGTTTTCCTTTGGAGAACCAGGTACCCACAAACAAAGACACTTTATAAGAACAACGCTTACGTCTACGTCCTTTCGTAATGTAAGATTTATCACACCTAAAACTATGTTTCTTGTAATCAACCCTACACACTTCGTGACAATGTGGACAATTTTTATTTTGTAAAATTAAATTGTCTCTGGCACAAATCCACTAGTTTTTCGATATTCCCCAAATAGGCTAAAACAAATTCACCGTAACTTAAGAAACAGTCAGCACAAGAAACTGGAATTTCAACTTCTTGTGCAATATCAGATGACGTGCTTGCTACGGCCTCCATGTCTAAGAACGAAATGAAATGGCTGGGTAAGAAAATGTATTGTCGCACTGTGATTGGCCAAACGTGAAGACGTCATAGTGAACTAGTTTTACTGCGGGTTATAGTAGTTACAGGGCTCATTTGAGCTAAAAACAAGACACAGTCAACAATAACAACAGACTTAGAAAAAATCTGGGAGGAAGACAAGAGTAGCGTGAGTTTGATCGTCGATATTTCGACTATTATTGAATTTCACTAAATTATCTCACTCATATACCACTATTTACATACATTTCTACACATTCTAGTAAAAATAAATTGAATATCACTGATATCTTCATGCGGCCGTCTCCTAGACATTAACCCAAGTTTGTGACCTGGGAAGGGGTCTAGTGGCTTGCCTCGGCTAGGGGTTGTGACCTGGGAACTTCTAGGTTAGGTTAGGTGGGTTTGTTAGGTTCTGTACCTTTTTGTACCTTTTTATATTTTGTGAAAAGGGTATATGGTAAAATGCTTTAAAATACACGTTTCATATTATCGCAGCATTGCTAACGTTAGGAATGGCATCGTACCGTTGCGTTACATTGTATATATGTATATGTATATGTATATATATATATATATATATATATATATATATATATATATATATATATATATATATATATATATATATATATATATTATATATATATAATAATGATAAATTTTGCACATTTTGACGTGTTTTTCATATTCAAATGAGCCATATATATTCTAGATATATTAATGTCTGGATTCTCTTAACGACCTCGGGATCAGAGCCCCAGGCGAAATCACACAAAGACAAGAGCTTGGCTCCGGCCGGGAATCGAACCCTGGTCGGCAAGCTCTTGTCTTTGTGTGATTTCGCCTGGGGCTCTGATCCCGAGGTCGTTAAGAGAATCCAGACATTAATATATCTGAAATATATATGGCTTATTTGAATATATATATATATATTTATTCCTAATATTTCGTCAAACTTACCATTGATTATTTAATTCATCAAAATAGTTTCTCTGTAACAGAGGGTGGGGAAGTGGCCTAGGGTGGGGGTGGGGAAATATCTTAGGGCTGAAACTCCACCTTGGGGAATAACAGCCCGGGTTGCTTTTCCAGGGGAAAATCGATCCTAAGCTAATTTACCCTGTAATACAATAAAATAATGCCGTTTTCAATATCGAAATGTAATGTTACTGTAATAAATTGTACAAAAATATATGCGAAATATATGCGTTGGATAACACAGGGTGGGAGGCCAAGAAAGATCGTAGTATTGGGGTACTATCAGAGCATTAATCATTGGATAACGTTATAAATTTCGATCAAATATGGCCTAAAATGTGTTTTGATGCAAAATTGAATCTATAAATAATAATTACTAAGGCGTCTAATTAAGCTCCGCAATCTATGGTCCACACAATCTAGTTTATTCGAAATATGAACTGTGTATGGCAGCCATTTGGATTGGAGAATTACGCTATTTTCATGCAGTATATTACACGTTTCCCGATTAAATGTACAATTTAATTAACATAAAATGAATGTAGACACCGCACCAACATGTGAAATAACTTACATCAGGTTAATTTAGGAGAAAAAACACCGAAAATAGAAGACAGAATTCGCCTTCAACACAATGACAACAAACTTTGCCGGGTTCGCCCCCTCTGAAGATGTTCCAATAATACGTGAAAGGATATATTAATGTTTAAAAATTATTTTAAATACGTAATAAACTCCTATAAATTATATAAAATAACTCTAAAATTAATATAGATTTGTTTTCCGAATATTATAAACTATATAGCTCGTCTGAAATTATAATTTATAGTTTCTATATTCAGTTGAGGACGTAGCACGAAAGTCTTATAAAATGGCCTCCTGATGATTCAAATCCTCTTTGCTTATTATAACAACAAATTTCTTTGTTTATAACATTTTAAGTTATAAAAAAGGCATTTCATAGTAATTAAGTTGAATTTAGTTAATTATTAATGAATATTCACTACTGTAAATATATATATTTAACCTAAAACACAATATAAGTTATGAATATTGTTAGCAGACTACAAAATTGATTACCCAATTGTTTTATGTAACCTTACATTTATCTTTTATGAAAAAACGACTTATCTATTATATTTAATGATTATATATTACGTAAAATGTGTCCAATATAATAAAACTGATCTAAGATGTATGTAATAAAGAATATATTTACTTTCATTGACAGCCCTAATGCACGACTGTATATTCTTTAGACATACATTGGTAAAACCATATTTAAAAAATAATTATAGCAAATTTTGCCTTTCTGGGGATTATTCAAACTTTAAAAAAACATAATAAAATCTATATTTCCTAAATTATCACCAAAATGATATAATTATAACCAATTTTGTCAATTACTGATACTCTCTTTGGATTTTAAGCTAGAAAACTTGAATGCATTTTGTTCATATTGTTCGGTAAAGCAATGCTATATATATATATATATATATATATATATATATATATATATATATATATATATATATATATATATATATATATATATATATATATATATATATATAAAGTCTAGACATAAGGAAGGTAAAAAGAATGACCAAGACAGAAATGAAATCAGAAACCAGAAAGTAGGATACTGAAAAGAAGAAAGAAATAAAAAGTAAAGTGAGCTTAGCAATATATAGAGAGTGGAAGAAAGAAATTAAAGAAGAAATTTACGCTAACACAATTGCTACAGTGATATTTTTAGAGCAAGGATCAATACGTTAAGACTAAACTTTGTGGTAGACTTTTAAGATCTTGAAGGCCCTTTTCCTTCAGCCTTAGAAAAAGACAGACGGTCGATCTGGCATAAAAAAAAACTACCCATGGAAAAGGCTTGTAGCTTGGATGCTGGGAGCTTAATGATTGTATCAAAGGATACTAACTTTACATTCATCAAAACTGCGTACTCCTATGAACAAGACGGAAAAGTTTTATTGGTGTGGCTGGATTTTATCAGAAGTTCTGTCCGAACATTTATGTAGTTGCTGTACCTCTGAACTTTTGATTAATCTCATCACAGCTATGGTCTGTCCTAAGTGAACAGACAGTCAACGTGGCTTCGATGCTATCAAAGCTTACATGAGTGTTGAAGGAACCTGAATTTGACAAGCTGTTTGTTAACAAAGTAGATGCTTATGATGTGGCTGAAGGAGCAGTTTGGCTTGGACTAGTGACTTGATTTATAAAGTTTCTTTTTCTTAAAATAAACTGAAGCCTCCTCAGTTCCTATGGTGCAGTGAATATCCTAAAGAAATTCTATAGGGAAGATTGTTGAAAATTCAGAAAGTTAAACATGGCTACTGAGATTACAGGTGATAAAACTTCCTACCATAAAAGTTTAACTTTGTAAATTTTAAATCTCCAATATTGCAGTACATCCCAACTTGAAAAGGAATGTAGTTGTCATTTTAACTTTTTTTTTTTGCTGACATTGTATATTTTTGTTTATAAAATTTCTAGTGTAACATATTTTGTTAATTGGATCTACAATGTTCTGTCCCCTATCAAGGGGAGGGATGCTATGAATAATCTCTTAACGTTAGTCTTTTTTGTTTCCCATTATGCATTTTCATGAAAATTTATAATTGGTTGAACTGTTATAGTTTTAGTTATTCCTGCTGGGGTATAGATTAATCTTAAAGTTGGAATTTGTTTTAAGAGTAGATTCACCGTCTGTGTAACTGTAAAGGCTTAATCTCTATCTCAAAATAAGTCTTAATTTGCTCCGGAAGTTTTTTTTTTTATAATTACTTTAATCTTTTAGTTGAACCGTTTGTTTCTTTTTAGTTATTCGTTCTGTTTTTTTCAAATAAAAAGAAAGTTGGTTTACCTTTAGTTTTTCTCTTATGTACCAAATCTAATTAGTGGACAGATTCAGCATTGTTACCAGTAGAGTAACACTACACATTATGTGTGTGTATATATATATATATATATATATATATATATTATATATATGTATGTATATTATATATATATATATATATATATATATATATATATATATATATATATATATATATACAGAGTATATATATATACTGTATATATATATATATATATATATATATATATATATATATATATATATGCATATGTATAAATATATTTATGTATATATATATATATATATATATATATATATATATATATATATATATATATATATATTTGCATATAATATATCTATAAATATATTTATATATATTATATATAAATATATATATATATATATATATATATATATTATACATTATATAAATATATTTATGTATATATTATATATATATATAAATATATTTATACATATACACTTCGTTCTTTACTCGTAAAGACATCTCTCAAAAAGGTTTAAAGCAAGGCTGAGGGACAGATGATAGAAATGCCCCTTAGTCCCCTGCACTCCTTAGGTGGGAGAAGGGTGTGAATAAGAAAGCTTAAATCCAGAGTAAGCTTAACTTTATGGAAACTGTGACATTTAATTAGAATGGAAAATTAGAGCAGCCTTTGGCAGGTCTCGTAAAATATGACCTGGATATGTGTGCACTCGTTGAAAAAACTGACTGGATTTGAAAGAAAGTCCTAGATGGAGGAAATTGGTTGCTGTCTTCATATAAGTCTAGAAATTCATATGAGTTAATTTAATTTCCCAATAGAGTAACTGGAAACGAGTATATAGTAAAAACATCAGGATTTTTTTGTACTGGGATGATAGGTTTATATGATATTGAATAACGATAATTATATTGTTTGCCATAGTACATAAACATATCGAAGAATGGTGTGATATTAATAACACATCAGTCATTTGGTAGTGAAGGTTTGAGACCTGCAGTTACAAGGAGAAAACCATGGATATCAAATAGTGGGTTACTATGAAAAAGACTAAGAAATTGAAAGCTTTCGAGGAAGTGATGAAAATTACAAGGTAGAACATGCCAAGCATTCCAGTATTGATAATGAAGTCAATAGAAAACCCAGGAATGGCTGGAGAGAATACTCTGACAGGAAAACTGGTAAGGCTGACAAAGCTATGAATTCAGGGAGTGGCTATGGTGTAAGAATCGTTCATGGAATTATTAATGAGTTCTCGACGAGGGCAAAGAAAGGGCAAATGCCCGTTAAAAAGAGAGAGGGATCTGTTATAACAGATGATTAAGAAAGACAACGTTAGATGGAACACTTTAGTGAGGTCATGAACAAGAGATACGAAGGGAGTAAGTTGATTGATATACCTGAAGTGTTTGAATTCGAAGCTAAAAAAAAAGAAAAAAAAAAAAAAAAAAAACTGGAGATAGAAAGCCCCAGGATATGATGGAATGATGGAATAACTGCTGAGATGATATTGGCCGAAAATGAAGTGACTCTCAGAATACTTAAGATTATTTTGTAGAATGTGGCATGAAGAGGCAAATCCTGATGAATGGGAGTTAAGAGTGTTGGTGAAAATGGCAAAAAAAAAAAGCAGACCTGACTGAATACAATAATTGCAGAGGCATCACGCTTACGTCAGTTGTCATGGAAATATATAGTATGCTTGTTCTAAAGAGACTAGAGAGAAAGATTAATGAAAAACTGAGAAATGAACCAGCAGGATTCAGAAAAGGTAGAAGTTGTACTAAATTTTTATTAAAAGTCATATTGTATAGCAATGCTTAGAATATAGAAATCCAATTTTGATGACCTTTGATAATGTGCACCGGTAAATTTTGTGGACAGTCTTGCGTTATCATGGAATTCCTCTTACATACGTAAAGGGAACGAGATGTTAATATCTGTCTATCTATCTATCTATCTCCTTATACACTAGTTCCCTATACTTTTAAAGGGATTGAGAGAGAGAGAGAGAGAGAGAGAGAGAGAGAGAGAGAGAGAGAGAGAGAGAGAGAGAGAGAGAGAGAGAGAGAGAGCACGCAGATGAAGTCGCAGAAATGTCAATACGGTTACTGAACAAACAACACGAGAGAGATGTTTTCCCGAGAAAACACGACGAATATGCAATAGCAATAAACCCTGGATGATGATGACAAGGATTTTGAAATTAATGAACAAAAGACGCAAAGCTTATGATAATGGACTGGCGATTTGGTGGAGAAAAATTCACCTTAAACTTAAGAGCAAAGTAAAAAAAAAAAAATAAGAAAAATCAGCTGTCTATTGAACGGAACCAATTAAACGAGATGATTTTCCAAAACAGTTGCAGTGAGTATTTGGTAAAAATGAGAAATAGATTTGAAATTCTCTAATTATCCCACCTACATGATAATGAAATTTGAAAATGATTTGTGGAAACTTCACAACCATTTGTACTTTTTATCCCAGCATAAATCTTAGTGAATTGTTTTGGGTGTGCTGTTCGAACTCTCCAAGAGAGATTAGTTAGCTAAACGTTCAACTGGGCTCCACAAGGCTCTAAAAGAGTTGGGAGACACAGACCTACATATCTGAGAACCATGAAGCACGAAGTAGATGATGAATAGAGTATGATTAAAAAGTTCAAGATAGAGACGACTGGTGAAATCTAATCGAGGCCCTTTGCCCCTATAGACGTAGGGGAGATGATTAATAATAATAACAAGAAGGAAGTTTTACCTCGAGACAGACTAATAGTTTCACATTACTTACCTTATCTATCCAGATATGGCCCATCTCTCACCTGAAACACAGATAGGAGGATCGTTAGTTTACAATTAATATTGAGACATTAATGATACAATAAAAGATAAGTATAATAGGAAGAGAGATGCACACAGGAGTAACAGGCTCTGAGAGAGAGAGAGAGAGAGAGAGAGAGAGAGAGAGAGAGAGAGAGAGAGAGATGCCATTGTTAGCGGCAATTGAATATAGCTTACAAGAAAGAGGATGTCTAGGACATGCCTCTTGCATTCTACATAATCTACAAGTCTGCTTTGGTGATACATATCTACTTCAATCTTGTCGACATCTTCGCATTACTCATATTATCTTTAGGTAGGCCAATGCAGTGTCTGCTTGAAGATTCTATTTTCTAACGTTAAGTCATGCTTGGATATATCTCAGTTCACAAGCACAATAACCTTTATATATTCAGTATATATATACAACAATGCAACAACAGCAACAACAAATGCAGCCATTTCTATTCAACTGCAGGACAAGGGGCTCTGACATGTCCTTATTCCCGTCTGGTGTTTAACCCGTTTATAATAGAATACCACACTGGCCAGTGTGGAGATGGTGGGGGATTTTACTCTGATCGCTCATAGGAAACCAACCTAGTATGGGTGGCCCTAACTAGTACAACTTTGCTCATATATATATATATATATATATATATATATATATATATATATATATATATATATATTATTTCTTGAAAATGATAGGTAATCAACAGATAATTTAAGAAAATACTTTTCATTACAGCATCTTGCTTTTCCGTCTAGGGTTGTAGCTTAGCAAGTAATCATAAAAAAGGTACAGTGGCTCATCACTAACTCACGGCAAAATACAGACCTGAAGTTCTATGACAACCACGACAACTCCTTTCTTTACAGAGAGATAATCAAGGATATACTGACTTCCAACTCTCCCATAAGGAGAGGAATCAGATGCAGCATCTTTAATTAAGATGCAAAAGCAAGTCATTGAATAGAAGAACTGGAGGAGGTTACACAATGCAGTGAAAGCGAAATAAAACTCATTGAATACTTAGTGGAGACCAGGAAAGAAGAAGACAGCCGAAATCTCCTTGGCAATACATCATTGGTGGCCACCTCTGATGAGCATTGCTATCTTATGACCAAGGAAAGAGTGATAGAGATAAATGATCTCAATAGTACACATCAGGAATTCGACACTAGAATGATTCACATCAAGCAATGACCATTAAAATTAAGGAAGGTTATAATCAAGTCAGGGGATACTGATGTGTTTGTAATCCTACTTGAACTTCACTCTTACATGATTAATGCTAATCAAACCAGAATTATCTTCAGTAGAAGGAAAGGAAATAATATCTGACTCATAAATATATCAAGACTTGTAACGATTCTTGGATCAGACATAAGTAAAGCAATGGCAGGAGTTTATGCATTCACTGGGTACCATTGTCTGAGTACCATTGCTAGAGAGGATAAAATCAAAGCCTTCAATCATTTAGGAAAAATTAATTCAAGGAAGCTTTTATGTCTTTTGGGATAGAATAGTGTTTCAGAATCTATAGTTGATACTAAGCAGTTCTCAACTCCCTTAATACATCTATCACTTTTGTTTTAAGCTAAGCTACAACCCTAGTTGGAAAACCAGGATGCTATAAACCAAGGGCTCCAACAGGGTAAACTAGCCCAGTGAGGAAAAGAAGAAAGGATATACACAAACTGCTGTACAAAAGAACCAATGAACAATTAAGATGGTTTTTTAAGAACAGTAACAACATTAAAACCAATATTCCATTTATAATCTATAAAAATAAAAAAACTTCAAAAAGAAAAACCAAGAGGAGAAATAAGAGTGTACCCTCAAGCAAGATAACTCTACCCCAAGACAGTAGAAGACCATATGTAAACAAGATGAGATATTTCAAGCCAAACTGGGGGGAATTTCATTGGCACAGCTACACCCTTGCAAAGACGATCTCATGCAACATATTAAGCAACCATCTGGAGAAGAAACCTGCTAAGATTTCCATATGTTCCAGATCCAGCTGATCATGGATGGGAGGTAGTCAACTGGAACCTCTCTATTCAATGGCTTACCCTACCTCCAGCCCCAGAAGTTGTTCTGTCCTTCCTTTACTGTAAGTGAATTCGTTTTTGTAATGTTGAAACATGCCCTTGCATTCAGGACGGTATTTTCTGTACCCTTACTTGCAAACAACTGCCAAAATTATTATTCTTATCATTATAACTAGCTAAGCTACAACCCTAGTTGGAAAAGCAAGATTCTATAAGCAAAAGAGCTTCTACATGGAAAAATAGCCCAGTAAGAAAGGATATAAGGAAATAAACTATATGAGAAGTAATAAACAATCTAAATATTTTTTTAAAGAACAGTAACAAATAAAACAGATCTTTCAAATATAAAGTCAAAAAGCCTAATCAACATAACATTTGCTGCAATTTGAACT
>NW_027171163.1:0-15000 GCF_036898095.1 Palaemon carinicauda
ATACGCCTATTGACGGAAAGGGCCTCGGTTAGATTTTGCCTGTCGTATCTATCTAGTACTTCTCCACTCATCATCTCCTAATTCACGCTTCATAGACCCTAGCCATGTAGGTTTGGGTCTTCCAACTCTCCTAGTGCCTTGTGGAGCCCAGCTGAATGTTTGGTGAACTAATCTCTCTTGGGGAGTGCGAAGAGCATGCCTAAACCATTTATTCAATTAGTGATGAAATTATTTTTATTTAACACAAATATTAAAAGAAAAAAAGAAAAACATATTTTAAAACATTCTAAAAAGTATCATTTAAATATGGAGGTAATAATTTTTTATATAAAGTGATTATTTGTTAAAAATTTTGCAATTCTTAAAAATAATGTGAATAATTAAATAGATCTCCAATTTGAAAAATATAAATAGGATACGAAACATAATGATTATAGCTAGGCTTTCTGAAGTAAATATTTATCCAACTAATTAGTTACTTTTACATTTACTGTAATCATGGCAGTTTTAATCAAATTTAATGTATAAAAAGTGAATAAAAGTGTAACCCTTGAAATAATTTTACACATATAGTTAATACATTTTACAATTTTTTTTCTTCTTATTAGTTATAAATTATCTTAATAAAAGTCAACTTGTAAGATTTGGGTTGCTCCAGTAATTCTTTTAGCCATATATATTTTGAGAAAGAGAGAGAGAGAGAGAGAGAGAGAGAGAGAGAGAGAGAGAGAGAGAAATGACTCTAGCATAGCAAAAACATAAAGCACTGAATTGTTAAAACCTTTTTTTATTTTTGAATCTCATTTCTTATCCCAAATACATAATGCCCCAGCCCCCCAAAAAAAGAGAAATATAACATTTCCTAAATTCCATCATTGATATTCATACTTGCTCAAAGTTCACTGTATTCATTTGCATGTAAAACTGACCCCTTGATAACACCACGTTCAAAAGAACTCCCTTGACTGCATGAAACTGCTCTATGCTCTCGATTGAACAAACTCAACTAAAGAGTCTTCTATACGTACATCTTTTAATGTATCATATGTCTTTACAATGAAATACATATGAAAGATTGAATATATAATTATCTGTGTCATTGAGTTATCCAAGTTCTCGGCTTCTTAAAGAAGTTATTAGATGTATAAGAGAACTATTTATAGTTCATTAGATTAAGTTCATAGTTTTCTTAATATGAAAACAATTATGAACGTTGATAATGTACTCTTTTGTATTTCAAAGGGCATATGATTTTGACAGGATTATGGGGAATAATAATAATAATAATAATAATAATAATAATAATAATAATAATAATAATAATAATAATAATAATAATAATAATAATAATAATAATAATAATAATAAAAACGGCAAAATACAAACATTTTCACAATTTTGAGGTAACACCATGCAGACTAATAAGAAAAGGTATATATATATATATATATATATATTTATATACATATGTATATATACGTATATATATACATATATATATATATATATATATACACACACACACACATATATATATATATATATATATGAATATGTACACACACACACACACACACATATATATATATATATATATATCTTTTGGTAGTTCATCCGGAAACTATTTGAATGAGAACATATCCGTAACAGGCTGTCACACAATTCGTCTGGCAGAAGCCAATTTCGAACATTACCAAGTATAAGACGCGTTCAACTGTGCTAAATTCTATCTCCTCTTCATTCCGGACATCAATTTGGAGACTCTGTACTGTGTGGAGGATGGATGAGGGGGAGGGGTCACAGTGTGGGGGGGGGGGGGGAAGTGTGGCGGGGGGGGGGGAGGGTAAGTCATAATTCGAAAGTGAACAATATCATAGTTCGACTGTGATGGAATTCCAATAGACCCAATTTAGATGCAAATACTTGCTTGCGTCTGTTGATATAATTCTACTTTGTCTCTGATGGCTTGCGTGTATAAATCGTTTCTTTATGAATGTTTAAATAAAATCTGATTTTCAAGTATATTTAATTTAGTCTTTCTTTCAAGTGAATTGTATAAAAAATATTTTTTTTTCCGCAGAAGAATTTGTAATTATTTCTCAATCCTATTTTTATTTATAAATATGATAGAATCAACTAATAAAACCACCCATAATTCAAATCCTGGATGTTCATGCTACCACAGCTTTTTGAAGAAAATATAAGTAATTCTTTGAAAATTAATAAAAAAATCAAATTCTATGACATGTTACCTTATACTACCACAACCATTTAAAAAAAAGATAATAAAAGTAAATATATGAAATTATTTTTAACCAAATCAGATTTTTCACGTTACTTAAATAAAAAAAAATATTAAAATCTACCGAAACTGAAAAAAACTTGATCTTTATAGAAGGCCTTAATTGAAAATATAAAAATCCTGATCCTTAGAATATACATAAATTGAAAATATAAAGATCTTATTCTTCATAAAACCCCTAATTAGAAAATATATTAATTCCAATTACAAAATAACAACTGCTAATTATAAATATATTAGTAATTCTAGGGTAAGAAAAAAATTTAATTTTTACTTAACACCAAACTTTAAAATATTAAAATCTTATTCTCCATAAAATACCGGAAAATAAAAAAAATATTTATTCGTACTCCCCAAGAGAGATTAGTTCACCATACTTTCAACTGGGCTCCAAAAGGCATTAGAAGAGTTGAAAGTCCCTGGCCAACATGACTGTAAACTATGAAGCGTGAAGTGGGAGAGGATGAAAGGAGAAATATTGAATTAAGAGCTCAAGATAGAGACGACTAGCAAAACCTAATCGAGGCTTTTGCGTCAATAGGATTAGGAGATGGTGATGATGATGATGATGATTATGATGAATTCATATTTTTCACATAATATCTGAATTGAAAAAATATAAATCTTATTCTCCATATAATACCTAAACAGGAATTATATTTATTCCAATATCAAAATGCTGATTGAAAATATATTTATTCCAATAACAAACTGGGTGACGGAAAATATATTTATTCAAATACCAAAATGGGTGATTGAAATTATATCTCTTCTAATACCAAAATAGGTGATTGAAAATATATCTAATCCAATAACAAAATGGGTGATTGAAAATATATTTATTCCAGTACCAAAATAGACGATTGAAAATACCTTTATTCAAATTATAAAATAGGTGACTGCCAATTGTAAATACCCTGGCAGTATGGATAAGATATTAATTTTTAAAAAATAGCATTTTTACATGACAATAAAGATGAAATTATTAAAATCTTATTCCCCATATAAAACCCAAATAGAATATATATATATATATATATATATATATATATATTCTAATTCCAAAGGGGTGACTATGCGAATTATAAATCGAAATTAATTTTAAAAATCAAATTTTACATACCAATGAAGTCAAAATGATTAAAATCTTATTCTCCACAAACTACCTAAAAATACGATATATTTATTTGCACTCCCGAAGAGAGATTAATTCACCAAAACTTTCAACTGGGCTCCACAAGGTATTAGAAGATTTGGAAGACCCAGGCCTATATAGCTGAGGACTATGAAGCGTGAAGTAGTAGAAGACGAATGGAGAAATATTATTTAAAAGCTCAAGATAGTGACGACTGGCAAAATCTAACCGAGGCCCTTTGCGTCAATAGGGCGTAGGAGTAGATGAAGATGATGATGATTCTAATTCCAAAATGGGTGACTCCGCCAATTATAAATCCCTTGTTAGTATGGATGTGCCATCCACTCAAGAGACTAATCATCAATTACCTGTTACCTGTCGTTACGTCTGGCTATAGACCATTTGGTCAACTATAAACTATAATTGATTGATTCGATATGCAGATATAGAGATCCGGTTGATCCGGCTTTACTCCTGTGTGGTATTTCCCATTTAGTGTTAACATTGTCTTATTATATTATTTTATTCCCTTTCATTTAGAGATATTAAAACTTATTAATAGATCTTTTTGCTCTTTTTGTTACTTATATTTATTTGTATACTTATCTATGTAATATTTCATCCTTTTATTTTCATATTTATTTGACCTATTATATTATTTATTAATTCATTTACCAGTTTCACGCTTATTTGCCTATTATGCATATATATATATATATATATTTACATGTATATATATATATATATATATTTACATGTATATATATATATATATATATATAAATCTATATATACATACATATATATATATATATATATATTTATATATATATATATATATATATAAGAGAGAGAGAGAGAGAGAGAGAGAGAGAGAGAGAATATCTAATCACCCTTGCTCAATATATACCTCTAATACATTACTGCTTCTAAATTACCCCCATTATTGTCATGACGTAATGCAATGATGACGTCATATCCAATTAACAATATTCACAAATTTTAGAAATTCAGTAGTGAATATAACATTGTATTCAGGATGCATTTGGATGTGTTATAATATGATTAGGATAAGATTGAGTTTATGAATTGTATTTAAATTGCATAGACTTTTTTAATGTGTTCATTACTTTTATAATTTTACAGTGTATGCAATATATTTAAATGGAATGACAGTTTTATAGTGTAATTTATTTATATAACCTTAATTCTAGGCTTACAAAATACTAGTTCAAATTAACAATCACATTTGAGTTTAAGGTCTATCGGGAAAATATCTCAGTAACAAATTACTGTTAATTAATGGACGTAGAGAGAGGGAAAGAAATGAACTGTGAGAAGTATGAGAAGTTTATTAGACAAAAAAAAAAATTTTTAAATACTAAAAAATAACCATAAAAAAGATGTCATAAAGGACAAAAAATTTCTTATAAAAAACTGTGATATAGAGACAAAATTTAAATAATTAGTTTATTGAACAAATTATCATCTCGATATATATACAAAGATATGCTTTTAGACTAACGGAAGCTGAATCTAGAATAAAGTGTCTCGGATTATAAGTAACATGTAACGGTAGATAAGGATAGCTTACATAAGTGGTTTGATGCCGCTCGGTTTTGTCTGCACAGATTATAAATAAACATAGACCAATGAGGACCTTCACACACTGCCCGCTCCGGAGAATTTCCGAGCGGCAGTGACTTACTAACCGCGCGCACTGCTACCTCACGCGGTTGCACTGTAGTGGCTTATTGAAAGTACGGGGTCTCTCAAGAGAAATCCACTCGCCTGAAGACATGCCTCCTAACGAGCTGAAATTTTCCCATGCGGAAAGATGCCCGTTCGGGAGAATTTTCGAGCGTGCACTGCCGACACACGAGGTTCCACTATAGTCTCTTATGAAAACAATAGGGTCATTCAGGGACAATCTGCTTGCTTGAAGACAGGCCTCTTAACGAGCGGATATTTTTCCATTCGGTAAGATACCTGTTCTGGAGAATTACAGAACGCGAGTGATTTATTAGACGCATACACTGCTAACACGCGCAGTTCCACTGTAGCGGTTTATAGAAACTATGGGGCTCCTCACTAAAAATCCACTTGCTTGAAGACATGCCTCCTAACGAGTGGAAATTCATTTCCTGGTCAATTTCATATATTATATTATATTACATTATGTTCAGTGATGTGAATATAATGCCACATAATATTTTATTTCTGGTTGTGATGTCTAGTACAAAAAATAAGAAAAAAATAATCATACTTTTTTGTAATTGTTCTTTCTTTACAATGATAGATGAAAAAATAATTGTGAAAAACAGTTGAAAAAGCTAATTTAAAAGTTTACATAAGACATCAAGTAATTATTGTAAATATCCTTTTGTTAGCTCCTAATATATGATGCTAGACTTTTATATAAGGAGGATCAGTAACAATCCTTTATTTATTATAGCTTACTTATTTTCAGTTTCGTTTAAATTTCATTATTTTTGTCTATTAGAACATCTGAGTCAAAGATTTCACTATAACTTTTCATAATATTCATTATAAAAATTAAGAATTTTTTTTTCAGATAACCAATTACGAAAATATTCACAAAGCTATTTCATAATTGTCCAGTTTAAAAAAAATGATCCATTTCCTTGTTTTTATCAGAGATATGTTAATAAAATTTTTTATTAAAGCATTTCATAATATCCATCACCAAAATTAAGAAATTCTTTTTCTTGGATAAGTAAGTACGAAATTATTCACAGTAAAAAATATTCCATAATTGTCCAGCTTAAACAAAATAATCATACTCTTCAGATCAAACGCCGCTAGCCTTCATAATAACAAGTAGTAATCATCTTCAAATTATTAACTTTAATAAAATCTAAACTCCAAAATTAAAACAGCAAAATTACTCGACAAGGAACGGAGGCATTTGGCGTTCCAATAATCTGCTTTTGGAGCGCTATGATGATACATTCGTGGTTATACACCCGGCGAAAAACAGTTATTGTTAGTGTTCTAGGATCCTTGTGCTGTTTGTTTATTTATTCATTTAGTTTTCATTTTTCTTATTCATTTATTCATTCAAGAAAAGGCTGAAATACTATGATTTGATTTAAATTCTTTAAGCTTGATTTTTATGTAAACAATAGTGTGTTGCAGGTGTTCGCATATAATGTTTAAATATTATGTATTCACTTATTTAAGAGAGAGAGAGAGAGAGAGAGAGAGAGAGAGAGAGAGAGAGAGAGAGAGAATTTTAGAAAATGCATTTTGTAGAAATTTGCTAGGAATAAGTGTTTTAAGAGGGAGTATCTCGACACATTTTACAAGTCAAAACAATAACATCCAATTATTTCATACAACCTACCAGAGAGTAATACAAGAATACAAAATTTAAATGGAGAAAATACACTGATGTATTCACTGTATTTCATTACGCTAGACAACCAGTTAACTGCAAATCGTAACACCTCCTCTCCTAAGCAAAACGAAGCCTTTCACAATAAGCCTTCTAAACCAATTAAACTCTGATAGTGGAAATAGTGAGAATTCACTCTGCAAGAATTTGCAATTTCCCGAAGCAACCATGCAGTGGGATCAACTCAATTAAGGTGAAAATGTTGCATCGATTGCAAGGAAGTGTGTACTGATGGGGAAGAATCTGCCGGGGGATTCAATCGCTGGCACGTTTTGCTTTTACTGATGTACTGATGTTGGGTGTGTGATCAGGAAGCAGGTTTGAGAAGAAGGGCTTATATTTTTTCCTTATCATACAAAAATGCATACACACACAACTATATATATACATACATATATATATATATATATACATATATATATATATATATATATATGTATATATATATATATATATACATATATATATATATATATATATATATATTTTTGGGCTCAAGCCATGTCGTCCTGATGGAAGTTCCTATAGGGTAGCTTCCTAGGGTATATTACAACTACGGCGATATTCCCAGAGAACTTACCTTAAGGTACCAGAATACTAACTCCTGGAGCGAGTATCCCTCGTGAAAGGGATATCGCGACATATCAGAGGACGTATTCTTGACACGCCACATGGCAATCTGCATCCTGGACAGAGATTTCGTCTCGTAGGAGGGATTGGCAAGAAACGAATTTGGAAAGAAAAAGGGGAGCCGCTCCCAAGGCTTCCCTATCCTCAGATTCGTATGCGTGCCTGGCGCCAATCCTGGCGCCATCTGTATTCCTTTTTGCGTAGCTTAACAACTCGGTGTTTTTTCCTGTGTTTCTCGCAAATCTTGGATTTATTCTACTTTTCATGGCTTCTCCGTCTTCGTCGGCCTCTGATAAGTTGAGTATAATTTCTTTTATGTATAAATGTAGGCCTCTTGGTAAATTTTGAGTGATTAATAGGATTAATCTTTGATACAAGAGCCGTAGCCTACCAGAGGCGTCCTGGACGCTGTCGCTCGCTAGGTATAAGTTTAGTTAGTCAGAGCGACATTCCTGGTTGTTTTGCTTTAATAAATTTTAGCTATTTAGCATTACATAGGATTTCCTTTCGTGCTTAGTATTATTTTGGCGAAGTATTCGCCATTCTGGCCTACGCTAGGCCATGTAGCCTAGTCGTTTGGTCCTAGTACTTCATGCATGATTTTGGTTTTTTCGAGTGTAATAAAAATTTTATTGAAGCTTTAGGCTATGTTTTATACATTTAAGACTGTATGGAATATTTCCAAGATAGTATACGAGTGAGTTTCGGTGATTTAGGTAATCGATTCTCTTGGTGCTTAGGCTAAGTTGCTTATGGAGCCTTAGTATACTTTATCATACTCCCCGGTTGCTTTCTTTTCTTCGGAGAAGGTATGCAATCCCTTTCCCTCTGTTTAAGCCTTGGGCTTATCCCTAAGTGGTTTTTTTCCGAATTTATTTTCGATAAAACTATACTGGGGTGTTACTGTACCTTCCTGTTCCTGTAGTATGGTTCAAAGAGGGACAGAACAACAGAGTTTTTTAGTCTGAGTCTGGTGTTTGTCTGGCTTGGGGCAGAGTCTCCCTCGCTGGCCTGACACAGACAAAAAGGGGGCTTAGCCTCCTTAGGTCACTACCGAAGGTTTCTGTGGATATGATTCCTTCTTTTGTGATCGACCAGACTAGTCCTTGTTGCTGTTCTCGGGGGAAGATAAGTTTCTTTCCCTGGAGTAGCAACACCTTCCTTGCTTTGGTGCTCTGGGAGCTGGCAAGTATTGCTGGCCTTCCCCCTTATATTTTGAGTGCTGCCCGGACCTCCCTTGGTCCCTCTTCCATGCCTGCCTGTAGAGCCAGACGGCATTGGTCAGGAAGCCTGAATTAGATTCTCCCCTTCCTTATATGCACTCTTTCGGATTTCCGGGCTTGGAGGTAGTGTACACTCTTATCCCGGCATCCATTCTATTTTTCTTCCAGTGCTGTACACGACCCGGCTGCCGGCATATGAGGCCGGCAGCCGGGCAGGTGTAGTCCTCTGGTTCTTTTGCTGCCGGCTGCATCGGTCTTGTACCTTTGCCGGCCGGCTTATGTCAGCCCTTGTCTGCCGGTCACCAAGAGTGTGGCCGGCAGCTGGGTACTACCTTGTGTAGTTGCCGGCCGGCAGCCATTGCCGGCCGACATTGGCTGTTGCCGGCCGGCAATTGCTGCCGACCGGCACATGCATTTGAACCAGAGTGCTGCCGCCTTATAGCTATTAAGTAGTATACTTTAAAGCTAGTTATGGTGACTTGCCGGCCGGCACGTATCCCCCTATACTGTACTAGTATTCTTCAGTATAACATATACAGTAAGAAGAAAACTATGGTAAGGGTGTTGGTACAGCACTGTGTGTTCTAACACTTTTGTGTTTTCTTGCACAGTCCTTTGCTGTTGCCCTACAAATAGGAAAGTAAGTTCTTTCCTGTCTATTATCCAGGTTTTTTAAAATCATTGCTTAGGTGTGAGCTCCACCTGTTTCCTCTGGAAACTTTGCATTGGTTACTCTAGAAGAGATTAACCATTTGATTTTATTATCTGGAAGGCTGCAGCAATGGGTTGTGAGGGAAACACAAGTGTGTGTCTTTCCTTTCTGAATTGTTATGCTATACTCTGCATATCCAGTGATACATAGTTCACTTGATACTAATGGAAATTTCTTCTCTTTACAGAAGGACACTCCGAAGTGCGGAAGTGCTTTCTGCAACGTCCGCAGTATGAACCTCTGCGGACATAAGTTTTGTAGGAGACACGCAGCATACGCTGTCTCCAAGGATGATCTCCGGTATTGGGACCCTCAGGTATGTACTCTGTGCACTAACCTGATTACTGAGACCTTTGATTCCCCTAGGACGGAGGAATCAAGGGATATAGCTAGGAAGAAGCTTCGTACCTGGGTAAGGGGCTTCCAAAAGAACACTTCTTCCAAGTGAGAAGATGAGGGCGTATCTTTTCCCTAAGGCATCAGCTGATGCAGTGATTCCCCAGCCTCAAGAGGAGATCCCCTAAGTTCAGATCCAGGTGGATGCTGAAGTCGCGGTCGCGATGCAAGACATCCAGTTAGATGACAGGATGTCTGATGTGGACGAGTGTCTGGAGGAAGACCTCCTGGTAGAAGCCCAGGATTTAGTTCAAGCCCCAGACGTTGTAGAGGTAGACGTCGACGAGGTGTCGGCTACTCCGGTTCAGATTCCGGAGCCTATTCCCTCAACATCGGCCGGTCTCCCAGTAGAGCTGGGACAGGCCCTCTCTTTTATTGTTGGAATGATCCAACAAATGCAGAAGGAGAATCAGGAGAAGGCGGCTGCAATGGAACTGCGAATGCAGTGCCTTGCAGAATCACATGGGCCCCAGAAAAAGCTCAATGTGAAAGACCTTCCCTTGTGCTCAGATGCTAACCCATGGAGGTATGCTGAGCACATGCCGATGACGACTGGAATGATCGTCATCTCGGATTAGCTGGGCTCAGTTCCCCTGGAGGAGGTGGAATTCTGGCCCAGCAAGGCATCATATCCGGACTGTTATGTCCGGCTGAGGAAGGAACCAGCTTCAAAGGAGGAGACAGAGCCGAAGGAGGTCATAGTGATGGACCATGCTAAGGCTCAAGCTCTACTTTCATCCTCGATGAAAGAGAGGGGCTTCTCTAACTCAAAGGTAGCCGCATTGAACAGGAAGCTCCCTTCCTTTGTGTCCTCGCCTACTAGAGCCTTCCCCTTTTTACAGAAAGGGTTTCTGGCTCTACTAAAAGCAGTCGAGGCCGGCAAGCCTTGCCCCTCCCTAGAGGAGTGTAAACCCTTGTCGCTGGCCCTGCCTATGGACCACAAAGACTGGAAGGACGTCCATCTTACGTTCTCAGTTGGAAAGTTGGAGGCTGATATTGCCGGACGTCAGTTCGGCGAGGACCTCCCTAAGCTGTCTGACTTTCTTTGCGAAGAGAGTTCGTTACAAAAGAAAGACTGATTGCCTCAATGTCTCTTCAGACTACTCTTGAGACGATGGCAAGTGACCCCAAGGTCCATGAAATGTTCATGGTAGTGGCCAAGACTCATCTGGCCACAGTGACGAAGGACCTTTATGGCTTCGTCAAGGCAAGGAGAGCTTGTAGGGAGTTCGTGTTTACCTCGGCTACGGTGAGGCACGAGCCAAGGAAACTAATCTCCTCCAACATTTGGGGAAAAGACCTTTTCCCTACCGACTTGGTCAAAGAAGTTGTTGATAAGGCCTCCTTGGAGAATAGAAACCTTCTCCAGAAGTGGGGCCTGGCTATCAAAAGAAAGTCTTCCCCGGATGAGGGTCCTCAACCAAAGAGGAAGACTATGAGGACTAGGCTACCGTCTCGGCCAGCCAAGCCTGTTAGACAGCAACAGCAACTGCAATTGCCATTGCCCCCAGTGCCCCAGATCGTGGCACAAACCCCGACCACTTTTCAGTGGGTACCCCAGGCCGTGTCGACACAGTCCACGGCATTCACTCCAGCGTTCGAAGGGCAGTCTACTTCCTTTCGAGCAAAGCCTAGAGGAGCAGCCAGAGGCTCGTCTAGACGCCCCTCAAGGGGAAGGGGATTCAGGGGTGGTCGTGGTCAGGAAGGCAAGACCTCAGGACGGCAGTCCAAGTGAGGTGATACCGGTAGGAGGGAGACTTCTGAAATTTCGGGATCGGTGGACCTTCGATCCCTGGGCCCACAGCCTACTCAAGAATGGACTGGGCGGGAGCTGGTACAGCACTCCACCCCCGTGCCTTCGGTTTTTCCAACACTCCACCCCCGTTATGGAGGAGTACGTTCAAGAACTGTTGGAGAAAAAAGGTGATCCGAAGGGTGAAGCCCATCAATTTCTAAGGGAGGCTGTTTTGTGTTCCCAAGAAAGACTCAGAAAAGCTCAGAGTCATTCTGGACTTGTCGCCACTCAACAAGTTCATAGTGAATTGCAAATTCAAAATGCTAACACTGCAACACATAAGGACCTTACTGCCCAAGAGGGCATATTAAGTCTCTAAAGACTTGTCAGACGCCTATTGGCACATTCCAATTAGCCATCGACTCTCCCCCTACCTAGGTTTCAGGCTACAACGAAGACTATACGCCTTCGGAGCCATGCCATTCGGGCTAAACATAGCCCCAAGGATTTTTACGAAGCTTGCGAGGGAATTCAGGTAGTAGCCTACCTGAACGACTGGTTGGTGTGGGAAGCATCCGAGACAGAATGCTTGCAAGCTTCCAGTCAAGTGATCCAGTTCCTAGAGTACCTAGGCTTCAAGATCAACAGAAAAAAGTCTCGACTTTCTTCATCTCAAAAGTTTCAGTGGCTGGGAATCCACTGGGACCTTTTGTCACACCGTTTCTCCATCCCGGCGAAGAAAAGGAAGGAGATAGCGGGTTCTGTCAAGAGACTTCTAGATTCCGAAAGGATATCAAGACGCGAGCAGGAGAGGGTACTGCGCTCTCTCCAGTTTGCTTCGGTGACAGACCCAGTGCTAAGAGCACAGCTAAAGGATGCAATCGGAGTTTGGAGAAGTTATGCATCAAACGCGCGAAGAGATCTGAGAAGACCAGCCGCTTCGGCTAAGTACTCTTCTCAGGCCTTGGTCCCAAGCCAGACATCTAAAGAAGTCGGTTCTTCTTCAGCCACCTCCCCCGTCGGTGACGATTCACTCAGACGCCTCGAAGGAGGGATGGGGAGGTCACTCTCATCGGAAAAAAGTCCACGGGACTTGGTCCAAGCTATTCAAGACCTTTCACATAAAACTTTCTAGAAGCAAGGGCAGTGCTCCTTACCTTAAAGAAAGTCTCCCCGCGTCACTTGATCCACATAAGGTTGGTGATGGACAGCGAGGGTAGTTGTGAGATACTTGAATCGACAAGGATCGAGGTCACCACCTCTCAACCAGGTGATGTTGGCCATCTTCCGATTGGCGGAAAAAAAGAAGTGGTACCTGTCGGCAGTTCACCTTCAAGGAGTCCGCAATGTGACAGCGGCGCTCTATCTAGGTTCACACCGATAGAGTCGGAATGGTCCTTAGACGCAGGATCATTCTCCTTCATTCTGAATCAGTCCCAGAACTGCAGATAGACCTCTTTGCGACGAAAGACAACAAGAAGTTGCCCCTGTACGTGCCCCGTACGAGGACCCCTTAGCGGAAGCAGTGGGCGCGATGTCCCTCTACTGGAACAGATGGTCCAAGATTTATCTGTTCCCTCTTCACAACCTTCTGTTGAGGGTCCTCAACAAAGTGAGATCCTTCAAGGGGTAGCGGCAATAGTGGCCCACAAGTGGCCGAACAGCGTGTGGTTCCTCCTGGCATTGGAACTGTAGCTGAAGTTTGTACCGCTACCAGATCCAGTTCTGACCCAGCGAGTCCAGAAGTCAACTGTCTGCGCTTCATTACAGAAAACCCGGACCCTGCAGCTCATGATTTTCTCTCCCTATCGGTGAGAAAGCGTTTCGGGATTTCGAAAGCCAGCATAGACTTCCTTGAGGAATATAAGTGCAAATCTACTAGAAGGCAATATGAGTCATCTTGGAGAAAAATTGGTGGCCTTTTGTCAAGGCGAAGAATCCGCAGGAGATCTTGACAGACTTCTGCTTATCTTTCTTCTCCACCTCCATGGTCAAGGATTGGCAGCTAACACGATTTCAGCGTGTAAGTCTGCTTTGACAAGACCCATTCTATATGCCTTCCAGGTCGACCTAGGTAACGAGATCTTTAATAAAGTCCCGAAAGCCTGTGCTAGGCTCAGACCTTCAGCACCTCCAAAGCCCATTTCATGGTCTTTAGACAAGTTCTTCATTTCGCTTCTCTGTTGAGCAATGAAGAGTGTGCGTTAAAGGTTTTGACACAAAAAGTTATTTTCCTATTTTGCACTCTCGTCCGGGGCCAGGGTTAGTAAGATTGTAGCCTCTCGAGAGAGGCAGGTCGTGTTCAGTTCCTGGTTGGGGGAGAACTGAATCTGTTTCCGGATCCTACGTTTCTCGCCAAGAATGAGTTACCCACCAACAGGTGGGGTCCCAGGAGAATCTGCCCTCTGAAAGAAGATGCATCTCTATGTCCAGTAGAATGCCTAAAGGTCTATCTTCATAGAACTTCAGACTTCAAGGGTAGTCAACTATTCAGGGGAGAAACATCAGGCTCAAATTTATCTCTGAATCAACTCAGAGCGAAAATCACATATTTTATTCGCAGAGCGGATCCTGACAATACACCCGCAGGTCACGATCCGAGGAAAGTTGCCTCATCCTTAAATTTCTTTAATTGTATGGATTTTGAACATCTCCGTTCATACACTGGCTGGTAGTCTTCCAGAGTGTTCTTTTGCCACTATGCGAAGCAAGTAGAGGAACTAAAGAGATCTGTGGTAGCAGTGGGTCGTGGTGTTAACCCTACTGTTTAACTCTGCGAGGAACAGTGGTCTTAATTGGGACGATTAATTCCAGGGTGAGTGTGTAGTTACATACTGTACTACAAACTAAGTGAGGGCACTGTGTTGCCCATGTAGACTGTTCCATTTCCGAAGGTGAACCTAGAATAAGTGCAGACATGTGTGCCGAGCGCTTCTAACGCTAATGTCATTGCTTTGTAATACAGACTTTTATGACTTTGATACCTCGGTATCTTAAAAGTGGCATTTAATGTTTTTCTTTCAGACAAACAAGCTCTGTTTACTATCATACTTATGCTTAAAGTTTTGGGTTATCCTCTTCTTATGTATATATATTTATATATAATTGTGGTTAACCTGTCTATTTATTGCCTGTCAATAAACTGGTTCTTGAGAACCTTGCGTCTCCTTCACCTGTGTCAATTTATTGGTATAATTGAGCATTCATTCTATGTACCTTATCTGGGATAATTCTAATAGAATTGTTCCTTTATGCAAGCTATGTTGCATTGGTTTTCCTCCTATACGGATATAAAACCTTTGTCCAATACAAGTATTGTGCGGAGAGCTGGTCGATATTTCATATTGACGCAGTGGTTCTTTACAAATTATGCTTTACTTAATATAGGGCGAGACCACTATATTAGCTTGTCTGGTATTCATACATAGGTATATGTACTCTTCGAGACT
>NW_027171163.1:20000-22263 GCF_036898095.1 Palaemon carinicauda
ATTATAATTAAATTTTTTTTTTTATAAATTATATTTATAATTTCTTTAAATGTTTGTATTAATAAGTAATGAAGAAAATTACTTTTAAATTGATTCAATATTAAATAAAATGTATAAAAAAAACAGGAATGATTTAGAGAGAGAGAGAGAGAGAGAGAGAGAGAGAGAGAGAGAGAGAGAGAGAGAGAGAGAGAGAGAGAGAGAGAGAGAGAGAGAGAGAGAGAGACAGAGAGAGAGAGAGAGAGAGTATTTGTTATTCCTTTCGGTTAATTTAATTAGTTGACTTTCTCGTCTGGAACTTTCCTCACATAAATAACAAACGTTTGTGGTGTCCTGTTGGAAACGTCCCTACCTGAAGATCTGACGGACTGGGGTTCGAGTTCCACTCAAGCTTGATAGTTTCTTGTAGTGTCTGCAACCTCACCATCCTTGTGACCTAAGGATGGGGTTTTTTGGGAGCCTGTAGATCTACCTACTCAGTCATCAACAGCCGTTGCTTTGCCCTCCCCCTGGTCCTAGCTTGGGTGGAGAGATATTTTGGGCATTGATCATATGTATGTATGGGTAATATCCTTTTAGCTAGGGCATGGTCACTGTCCCTTCCATCTGCTATTCATGGACTGCCTTCAAACCTTAAAAACATTATTCTGAGGCATTGTCCTGCTAGCTAAGGCATTGTCACCGTCCTTTGATTTTGCAAGTCATTGTAAGCCTTTAAACCTCAAAACCTTTATTCCATGTCATTGCCCTGCTATCCTACCAGCTAGCATATGATCACTGTCCCTTGAATCTGCTATTCATGAGATGCCCTTAAAACCATTAGAATTTTATACTCTCCTCCAAATTGAAAAAGATTTATCATGAATTTCATAAGGAAAATGTCACCCTCCATTCACCTCGTTACGAGCAAGTGGACCCTGTAACCTTGTATTCATTTTCTTCACATCCACAAGCATCAAAGAGACTCTTCCTAAACGTTATTACCTCCGCCAGGAGGGTATGTTTTCGGTTCGGTTTGTTTGTTTGTTTGTTTGTTTGTTTCTCTGTTTGTCTGTCTGTCTGTGGACAACGTAGAGGCCACATTTCTACACGGAATCACTTCAAACTTGGCCAAGTAGTTCCCCAATGTGTATGGAAGAACTGATTAAATTTTGGTCAAGGTCACCCCAAGGTCAAGGTCACAGGGGTCACTGGTGTCACTATGACATAAGTGGCCATATCAAGAGACAGAAATAAAGCACTGACTTTTGCATAAGCCAACAGGGAAGTCCTAGTCCAGGCGCAACCCATGGGTGATGTTCAAATTTATAAAGGTCAAAGGTCAAGGTCATATTGGTGCATTATATCAATGTCATATTAAGTATCAGTGGCAAATGAACAAAGATCACTTGAAGGTCAAAAGTCAAGCAGGTCACTTGAAGGTCAAGGTCACGTGAAGGTCAAGGTCACGTGAAGGTCAAGGTCACCTGAAGGTCAAGGTCACGTGAAGGTCAAGTACATTTGAAGATCAAGGTCACTTGAAGCCAAGGTCATGTGAAGGTCAAGGTCACGTGAAGGTCAAGGTCACTTGAAGGTCACGTGAAGGTCAAGGTCATGTGAAGGTCGAAGTCACATCAATTCATGATTCTAGGACATATGGCGCTCTAGGTCACCTTGGCGGAGGTATGTCCTCTACGAGGACCATGTCCGCGTTCAGGACTTGCTCACTTGTTTCAAACTGTTTTCCAAAATAATTCTTTTTGCACAGAATTTCTCGCCTTATTAGGCTTTTCAGAAAATTCGAAAGAAGATTTTCAGTTTTCCATAAGAATTACGAAGCGCTTCTTTGTAAAAGAAAAAAAAAATCATTGGTGCCATTGGCTTTGTATTACAAAATCAGCTACTTCTTCGAGAATATTCAGTTTTGCAGTATTTGCAGGAATAAATAAACTGAAAATTTTTTAGTCCTCGTGTTTATTCAAGGTTCGAATTGATTTTTTTTATCCTATAAGCTTTCTTATATATTTATATATATATATATATATATATATATATATATATATATATATATATATATATATATATATATATATATATATATATATATATATATATATATATATATATATATATATATATATATATATATATATATATATATGGTTTTATAACTTTTTGAGCTTGCACGCTTTTTTATTACTGGAACTTATTGATATAGTATTTCTTCCCGCTCCGCATTAAGGTTTTGGATTATTATTATTATTATTATTATTATTATTATTAT
>NW_027171164.1:5000-22250 GCF_036898095.1 Palaemon carinicauda
ATCCGGGAGCTGATGTCAGATCCTTCAAAGAGTCCCCCACACACCCTTCCTCCTCCTCCTCAAGGTATACCCTTCTACCTCCTCCTTCGGTCCTCTTCCCTCTCTTCTCCTTTTCTTAAAATCCTTCCCTCTCTCCTCCTTTTCTTAAAATCCTTCCCTCCCCTCCCTTCCTCCTCCTCCTTCGGTCCTATTCCCTCTCTTCTCCTGTTCTTAAAATCCTTCCCTCCCCTTCCCTTCCTCCTCCTTCGGTTCCCTTCCCTCTCTTCTCCTTTTCTTAAAATCCTTCCCTCCCCTTCCCTTCTCCTCCTTCGGTCCTCTTCCCTCTCTTCTCCTTTTCTTAAAATCCTTCCCTTCCCTTCCTCCTCCTCAAGATATACCCTTCTACCTCCTCCTTCGGTCCTCTTCCCTCTCTTCTCCTTTTCTTAAAATCCTTCCCTTCCCTTCCTCCTCCTCAAGATATACCCTTCTACCTCCTCCTTCGGTCCTCTTCCCTCTCTTCTCCTTTTCTTAAAATCCTTCCCTTCCTCCTCCTCAAGATATACCCTTCTACCTCCTCCTTCGGTCCTCTTCCCTCTCTTCTCCTTTTCTTAAAATTCTTCCCTTTCTCCTCCTAAAGATATACCCTTCTACCTCCTCCTTCGGTCCTCTTCCCTCTCTTCTCCTTTTCTTAAAATCCTTCCCCCCCTTCCCTTCCTCCTCCTAAAGATATACCCTTCTACCTCCTCCTTCGGTCCTCTTCCCTCTCTTCTCCTTTTCTTAAAATCCTTCCCTTCCTCCTCCTCAAGATATACCCTTCTACCTCCTCCTTCGGTCCTCTTCCCTCTCTTCTCCTTTTCTTAAAATTCTTCCCTTTCTCCTCCTAAAGATATACCCTTCTACCTCCTCCTTCGGTCCTCTTCCCTCTCTTCTCCTTTTCTTAAAATCCTTCCCCCCCTTCCCTTCCTCCTCCTAAAGATATACCCTTCTACCTCCTCCTTCGGTCCTCTTCCCTCTCTTCTCCTTTTCTTAAAATCCTTCCCCCCCTTCCCTTCCTCCTCCTAAAGATATACCCTTCTACCTCCTCCTTCGGTCCTCTTCCCTCTCTTCTCCTTTTCTTAAAATCCTTCCCTTCCTCCTCCTCAAGATATACCCTTCTACCTCCTCCTTCGGTCCTCTTCCCTCTCTTCTCCTTTTCTTAAAATTCTTCCCTTTCTCCTCCTCAAGATATACCCTTCTACCTCCTCCTTCGGTCCTCTTCCCTCTCTTCTCCTTTTCTTAAAATCCTTCCCTTCTCCTCCTAAAGATATACCCTTCTACCTCCTCCTTCGGTCCTCTTCCCTCTCTTCTCCTTTTCTTAAAATCCTTCCCTTTCTCCTCCTCAAGATATACCCTTCTACCTCCTCCTTCGGTCCTCTTCCCTCTCTTCTCCTTTTCTTAAAATCCTTCCCTTCCTCCTCCTCAAGATATACCCTTCTACCTCCTCCTTCGGTCCTCTTCCCTCTCTTCTCCTTTTCTTAAAATCCTTCCCTTCCCTCCTCATCAAGATATACCCTTCTACCTCCTCCTTCGGTCCTCTTCCCTCTCTTCTCCTTTTCTTAAAATCCTTCCCTCTCCTTCCCTTCCTCCTCCTAAGATATACCCTTCTACCTCCTCCTTCGGTCCTCTTCCCTCTCTTCTCCTTTTCTTAAAATTCTTCCCTTCTCCTCCTCAAGATATACCCTTCTACCTCCTCCTTCGGTCCTCTTCCCTCTCTTCTCCTTTTCTTAAAATCCTTCCCTTCCTCCTCCTCCTTCGGTCCTATTCCCTCTCTTCTCCTTTCTTAAAATCCTTCCCTCCCCTTCCCTTCCTCCTCCTTCGGTCCTCTTCCCTCTCTTCTCCTTTTCTTAAAATCCTTCCCTTCCTCCTCCTCCTTCGGTCCTTTCCCTCTCTTCTCCTTTCTTAAAATCCTTCCCTTTCCCTTCCTCCTCCTTCGGTCCTCTTCCCTCTCTTCTCCTTTTCTTAAAATCCTTCCCTCTCCTTCCCTTCCTCCTCCTCAAGATATACCCTTCTACCTCCTCCTTCGGTCCTCTTCCCTCTCTTCTCCTTTTCTTAAAATCCTTCCCTTCCCTTCCTCCTCCTCAAGATATACCCTTCTACCTCCTCCTTCGGTCCTCTTCCCTCTCTTCTCCTTTTCTTAAAATCCTTCCCTTCCCTCCTCCTCCTCAAGATATACCCTTCTACCTCCTCCTTCGGTCCTCTTCCCTCTCTTCTCCTTTTCTTAAAATCCTTCCCCCCCTTCCCTTCCTCCTCCTCAAGATATACCCTTCTACCTCCTCCTTCGGTCCTCTTCCCTCTCTTCTCCTTTTCTTAAAATCCTTCCCCCCCTTCCCTTCCTCCTCCTCAAGATATACCCTTCTACCTCCTCCTTCGGTCCTCTTCCCTCTCTTCTCCTTTTCTTAAAATCCTTCCCTTCCTCCTCCTCAAGATATACCCTTCTACCTCCTCCTTCGGTCCTCTTCCCTCTCTTCTCCTTTTCTTAAAATCCTTCCCTTCCTTCCCTTCCTCCTCCTCAAGATATACCCTTCTACCTCCTCCTTCGGTCCTCTTCCCTCTCTTCTCCTTTTCTTAAAATCCTTCCCTTCCTCCTCCTCAAGATATACCCTTCTACCTCCTCCTTCGGTCCTCTTCCCTCTCTTCTCCTTTTCTTAAAATCCTTCCCTTCCTCCTCCTCCTTCGGTCCTTTCCCTCTCTTCTCCTTTTCTTAAAATCCTTCCCTCCCCTTCCCTTCCTCCTCCTTCGGTCCTCTTCCCTCTCTTCTCCTTTTCTTAAAATCCTTCCCTTCCTCCTCCTCCTTCGGTCCTTTCCCTCTCTTCTCCTTTTCTTAAAATCCTTCCCTCCCCTTCCCTTCCTCCTCCTTCGGTCCTCTTCCCTCTCTTCTCCTTTTCTTAAAATCCTTCCCCCCTTCCCTTCCTCCTCCTCAAGATATACCCTTCTACCTCCTCCTTCGGTCCTCTTCCCTCTCTTCTCCTTTTCTTAAAATCCTTCCCTTCCCTTCCTCCTCCTCAAGATATACCCTTCTACCTCCTCCTTCGGTCCTCTTCCCTCTCTTCTCCTTTTCTTAAAATCCTTCCCTTCCTTCCTCCTCCTCAAGATATACCCTTCTACCTCCTCCTTCGGTCCTCTTCCCTCTCTTCTCCTTTTCTTAAAATCCTTCCCCCCCTTCCCTTCCTCCTCCTCAAGATATACCCTTCTACCTCCTCCTTCGGTCCTCTTCCCTCTCTTCTCCTTTTCTTAAAATCCTTCCCCCCCTTCCCTTCCTCCTCCTCAAGATATACCCTTCTACCTCCTCCTTCGGTCCTCTTCCCTCTCTTCTCCTTTTCTTAAAATCCTTCCCTTCCTCCTCCTCAAGATATACCCTTCTACCTCCTCCTTCGGTCCTCTTCCCTCTCTTCTCCTTTTCTTAAAATCCTTCCCCCCCTTCCCTTCCTCCTCCTCAAGATATACCCTTCTACCTCCTCCTTCGGTCCTCTTCCCTCTCTTCTCCTTTTCTTAAAATCCTTCCCTTCCTCCTCCTCAAGATATACCCTTCTACCTCCTCCTTCGGTCCTCTTCCCTCTCTTCTCCTTTTCTTAAAATCCTTCCCCCCCTTCCCTTCCTCCTCCTCAAGATATACCCTTCTACCTCCTCCTTCGGTCCTCTTCCCTCTCTTCTCCTTTTCTTAAAATCCTTCCCCCCCTTCCCTTCCTCCTCCTCAAGATATACCCTTCTACCTCCTCCTTCGGTCCTCTTCCCTCTCTTCTCCTTTTCTTAAAATCCTTCCCTTCCCTTCCTCCTCCTCAAGATATACCCTTCTACCTCCTCCTTCGGTCCTCTTCCCTCTCTTCTCCTTTTCTTAAAATCCTTCCCTTCCTCCTCCTCAAGATATACCCTTCTACCTCCTCCTTCGGTCCTCTTCCCTCTCTTCTCCTTTTCTTAAAATCCTTCCCCCCCTTCCCTTCCTCCTCCTCAAGATATACCCTTCTACCTCCTCCTTCGGTCCTCTTCCCTCTCTTCTCCTTTTCTTAAAATCCTTCCCCCCCTTCCCTTCCTCCTCCTCAAGATATACCCTTCTACCTCCTCCTTCGGTCCTCTTCCCTCTCTTCTCCTTTTCTTAAAATCCTTCCCCCCCTTCCCTTCCTCCTCCTCAAGATATACCCTTCTACCTCCTCCTTCGGTCCTCTTCCCTCTCTTCTCCTTTTCTTAAAATCCTTCCCTTCCTCCTCCTCAAGATATACCCTTCTACCTCCTCCTTCGGTCCTCTTCCCTCTCTTCTCCTTTTCTTAAAATCCTTCCCCCCCTTCCCTTCCTCCTCCTCAAGATATACCCTTCTACCTCCTCCTTCGGTCCTCTTCCCTCTCTTCTCCTTTTCTTAAAATCCTTCCCTTCCTCCTCCTCAAGATATACCCTTCTACCTCCTCCTTCGGTCCTCTTCCCTCTCTTCTCCTTTTCTTAAAATCCTTCCCTTCCCTTCCTCCTCCTCAAGATATACCCTTCTACCTCCTCCTTCGGTCCTCTTCCCTCTCTTCTCCTTTTCTTAAAATCCTTCCCTTCCTCCTCCTCAAGATATACCCTTCTACCTCCTCCTTCGGTCCTCTTCCCTCTCTTCTCCTTTTCTTAAAATCCTTCCCTTCCCTTCCTCCTCCTCAAGATATACCCTTCTACCTCCTCCTTCGGTCCTCTTCCCTCTCTTCTCCTTTTCTTAAAATCCTTCCCTTCCTCCTCCTCAAGATATACCCTTCTACCTCCTCCTTCGGTCCTCTTCCCTCTCTTCTCCTTTTCTTAAAATCCTTCCCCCCCTTCCCTTCCTCCTCCTCAAGATATACCCTTCTACCTCCTCCTTCGGTCCTCTTCCCTCTCTTCTCCTTTTCTTAAAATCCTTCCCTTCCTCCTCCTCAAGATATACCCTTCTACCTCCTCCTTCGGTCCTCTTCCCTCTCTTCTCCTTTTCTTAAAATCCTTCCCTTCCTCCTCCTCCTTCGGTCCTCTTCCCTCTCTTCTCCTTTTCTTAAAATCCTTCCCTCCCCTTCCCTTCCTCCTCCTTCGGTCCTCTTCCCTCTCTTCTCCTTTTCTTAAAATCCTTCCCTCCCTTCCCTTCCTCCTCCTCAAGATATACCCTTCTACCTCCTCCTTCGGTCCTCTTCCCTCTCTTCTCCTTTTCTTAAAATCCTTCCCTTCCTCCTCCTCAAGATATACCCTTCTACCTCCTCCTTCGGTCCTCTTCCCTCTCTTCTCCTTTTCTTAAAATCCTTCCCTTTCCCTTCCTCCTCCTAAGATATACCCTTCTACCTCCTCCTTCGGTCCTCTTCCCTCTCTTCTCCTTTTCTTAAAATCCTTCCCTTCCTTCCCTTCCTCCTCCTAAGATATACCCTTCTACCTCCTCCTTCGGTCCTCTTCCCTCTCTTCTCCTTTTCTTAAAATCCTTCCCTTCCTCCTCCTCAAGATATACCCTTCTACCTCCTCCTTCGGTCCTCTTCCCTCTCTTCTCCTTTTCTTAAAATCCTTCCCTTCCCCTTCCCTTCCCTCCTCCTTCGGTCCTCTTCCCTCTCTTCTCCTTTTCTTAAAATCCTTCCCTCTCCTTCCCTTCCTCCTCCTAAGATATACCCTTCTACCTCCTCCTTCGGTCCTCTTCCCTCTCTTCTCCTTTTCTTAAAATCCTTCCCTTCCTCCTCCTCAAGATATACCCTTCTACCTCCTCCTTCGGTCCTCTTCCCTCTCTTCTCCTTTTCTTAAAATCCTTCCCTTCCTCCTCCTCAAGATATACCCTTCTACCTCCTCCTTCGGTCCTCTTCCCTCTCTTCTCCTTTTCTTAAAATCCTTCCCTTCCTCCTCCTCCTTCGGTCCTTTCCCTCTCTTCTCCTTTTCTTAAAATCCTTCCCTTTCTACCTCCTCCTTCGGTCCTCTTCCCTCTCTTCTCCTTTTCTTAAAATCCTTCCCCCCTTCCCTTCCTCCTCCTCAAGATATACCCTTCTACCTCCTCCTTCGGTCCTCTTCCCTCTCTTCTCCTTTTCTTAAAATCCTTCCCTTCCTCCTCCTCAAGATATACCCTTCTACCTCCTCCTTCGGTCCTCTTCCCTCTCTTCTCCTTTTCTTAAAATCCTTCCCTTCCTCCTCCTCCTTCGGTCCTTTCCCTCTCTTCTCCTTTTCTTAAAATCCTTCCCTTTCTTCCTCCTCCTTCGGTCCTCTTCCCTCTCTTCTCCTTTTCTTAAAATCCTTCCCCCCTTCCCTTCCTCCTCCTCAAGATATACCCTTCTACCTCCTCCTTCGGTCCTCTTCCCTCTCTTCTCCTTTTCTTAAAATCCTTCCCCCCCTTCCCTTCCTCCTCCTCAAGATATACCCTTCTACCTCCTCCTTCGGTCCTCTTCCCTCTCTTCTCCTTTTCTTAAAATCCTTCCCTTCCTCCTCCTCAAGATATACCCTTCTACCTCCTCCTTCGGTCCTCTTCCCTCTCTTCTCCTTTTCTTAAAATCCTTCCCCCCCTTCCCTTCCTCCTCCTCAAGATATACCCTTCTACCTCCTCCTTCGGTCCTCTTCCCTCTCTTCTCCTTTTCTTAAAATCCTTCCCTTCCCTCCTCCTCCTCAAGATATACCCTTCTACCTCCTCCTTCGGTCCTCTTCCCTCTCTTCTCCTTTTCTTAAAATCCTTCCCCCCCTTCCCTTCCTCCTCCTCAAGATATACCCTTCTACCTCCTCCTTCGGTCCTCTTCCCTCTCTTCTCCTTTTCTTAAAATCCTTCCCCCCCTTCCCTTCCTCCTCCTCAAGATATACCCTTCTACCTCCTCCTTCGGTCCTCTTCCCTCTCTTCTCCTTTTCTTAAAATCCTTCCCTTCCTCCTCCTCAAGATATACCCTTCTACCTCCTCCTTCGGTCCTCTTCCCTCTCTTCTCCTTTTCTTAAAATCCTTCCCTTCCCTTCCTCCTCCTCAAGATATACCCTTCTACCTCCTCCTTCGGTCCTCTTCCCTCTCTTCTCCTTTTCTTAAAATCCTTCCCCCCCTTCCCTTCCTCCTCCTCAAGATATACCCTTCTACCTCCTCCTTCGGTCCTCTTCCCTCTCTTCTCCTTTTCTTAAAATCCTTCCCCCCCTTCCCTTCCTCCTCCTCAAGATATACCCTTCTACCTCCTCCTTCGGTCCTCTTCCCTCTCTTCTCCTTTTCTTAAAATCCTTCCCTTCCTCCTCCTCAAGATATACCCTTCTACCTCCTCCTTCGGTCCTCTTCCCTCTCTTCTCCTTTTCTTAAAATCCTTCCCCCCCTTCCCTTCCTCCTCCTCAAGATATACCCTTCTACCTCCTCCTTCGGTCCTCTTCCCTCTCTTCTCCTTTTCTTAAAATCCTTCCCCCCCTTCCCTTCCTCCTCCTCAAGATATACCCTTCTACCTCCTCCTTCGGTCCTCTTCCCTCTCTTCTCCTTTTCTTAAAATCCTTCCCTTCCCTCCTCCTCAAGATATACCCTTCTACCTCCTCCTTCGGTCCTCTTCCCTCTCTTCTCCTTTTCTTAAAATCCTTCCCCCCCTTCCCTTCCTCCTCCTCAAGATATACCCTTCTACCTCCTCCTTCGGTCCTCTTCCCTCTCTTCTCCTTTTCTTAAAATCCTTCCCTTCCTTCCTCCTCAAGATATACCCTTCTACCTCCTCCTTCGGTCCTCTTCCCTCTCTTCTCCTTTTCTTAAAATCCTTCCCCCCCTTCCCTTCCTCCTCCTCAAGATATACCCTTCTACCTCCTCCTTCGGTCCTCTTCCCTCTCTTCTCCTTTTCTTAAAATCCTTCCCTTCCTCCTCCTCAAGATATACCCTTCTACCTCCTCCTTCGGTCCTCTTCCCTCTCTTCTCCTTTTCTTAAAATCCTTTCCCTTCCTCCTCCTCAAGATATACCCTTCTACCTCCTCCTTCGGTCCTCTTCCCTCTCTTCTCCTTTTCTTAAAATCCTTCCCTTCCTCCTCCTCAAGATATACCCTTCTACCTCCTCCTTCGGTCCTCTTCCCTCTCTTCTCCTTTTCTTAAAATCCTTCCCCCCCTTCCCTTCCTCCTCCTCAAGATATACCCTTCTACCTCCTCCTTCGGTCCTCTTCCCTCTCTTCTCCTTTTCTTAAAATCCTTCCCTTCCTTCCTCCTCCTCAAGATATACCCTTCTACCTCCTCCTTCGGTCCTCTTCCCTCTCTTCTCCTTTTCTTAAAATCCTTCCCCCCCTTCCCTTCCTCCTCCTCAAGATATACCCTTCTACCTCCTCCTTCGGTCCTCTTCCCTCTCTTCTCCTTTTCTTAAAATCCTTCCCCCCCTTCCCTTCCTCCTCCTCAAGATATACCCTTCTACCTCCTCCTTCGGTCCTCTTCCCTCTCTTCTCCTTTTCTTAAAATCCTTCCCTTCCTCCTCCTCAAGATATACCCTTCTACCTCCTCCTTCGGTCCTCTTCCCTCTCTTCTCCTTTTCTTAAAATCCTTCCCTTCCTCCTCCTCAAGATATACCCTTCTACCTCCTCCTTCGGTCCTCTTCCCTCTCTTCTCCTTTTCTTAAAATCCTTCCCTTCCTCCTCCTCAAGATATACCCTTCTACCTCCTCCTTCGGTCCTCTTCCCTCTCTTCTCCTTTTCTTAAAATCCTTCCCTTCCCTTCCTCCTCCTCAAGATATACCCTTCTACCTCCTCCTTCGGTCCTCTTCCCTCTCTTCTCCTTTTCTTAAAATCCTTCCCCCCCTTCCCTTCCTCCTCCTCAAGATATACCCTTCTACCTCCTCCTTCGGTCCTCTTCCCTCTCTTCTCCTTTTCTTAAAATCCTTCCCTTCCTCCTCCTCAAGATATACCCTTCTACCTCCTCCTTCGGTCCTCTTCCCTCTCTTCTCCTTTTCTTAAAATCCTTCCCTTCCTCCTCCTCAAGATATACCCTTCTACCTCCTCCTTCGGTCCTCTTCCCTCTCTTCTCCTTTTCTTAAAATCCTTCCCCCCCTTCCCTTCCTCCTCCTCAAGATATACCCTTCTACCTCCTCCTTCGGTCCTCTTCCCTCTCTTCTCCTTTTCTTAAAATCCTTCCCTTCCTCCTCCTCAAGATATACCCTTCTACCTCCTCCTTCGGTCCTCTTCCCTCTCTTCTCCTTTTCTTAAAATCCTTCCCTTCCCCTTCCCTTCCCTCCTCCTTCGGTCCTCTTCCCTCTCTTCTCCTTTTCTTAAAATCCTTCCCTCCCCTTCCCTTCCTCCTCCTTCGATCCTCTTCCCTCTCTCTCCTTTTCTTAAAATCCTTCCCCCCCTTCCCTTCCTCCTCCTCAAGATATACCCTTCTACCTCCTCCTTCGGTCCTCTTCTCTCTCCTTTTCTTAAAATCCTTCCCTTCCTCCTCCTCAAGATATACCCTTCTACCTCCTCCTTCGGTCCTCTTCCCTCTCTTCTCCTTTTCTTAAAATCCTTCCCCCCCTTCCCTTCCTCCTCCTCAAGATATACCCTTCTACCTCCTCCTTCGGTCCTCTTCTCTCTTCTCCTTTTCTTAAAATCCTTCCCTTCCTCCTCCTCAAGATATACCCTTCTACCTCCTCCTTCGGTCCTCTTCCCTCTCTTCTCCTTTTCTTAAAATCCTTCCCCCCCTTCCCTTCCTCCTCCTTCGATCCTCTTCCCTCTCTCTCCTTTTCTTAAAATCCTTCCCCCCCTTCCCTTCCTCCTCCTCAAGATATACCCTTCTACCTCCTCCTTCGGTCCTCTTCCCTCTCTTCTCCTTTTCTTAAAATCCTTCCCCCCCTTCCCTTCCTCCTCCTCAAGATATACCCTTCTACCTCCTCCTTCGGTCCTCTTCCCTCTCTTCTCCTTTTCTTAAAATCCTTCCCTTCCTCCTCCTCAAGATATACCCTTCTACCTCCTCCTTCGGTCCTCTTCCCTCTCTTCTCCTTTTCTTAAAATCCTTCCCTTCCCCTTCCCTTCCTCCTCCTTCGATCCTCTTCCCTCTCTCTCCTTTTCTTAAAATCCTTCCCCCCCTTCCCTTCCTCCTCCTCAAGATATACCCTTCTACCTCCTCCTTCGGTCCTCTTCCCTCTCTTCTCCTTTTCTTAAAATCCTTCCCCCCCTTCCCTTCCTCCTCCTCAAGATATACCCTTCTACCTCCTCCTTCGGTCCTCTTCTCTCTTCTCCTTTTCTTAAAATCCTTCCCTTCCTCCTCCTCAAGATATACCCTTCTACCTCCTCCTTCGGTCCTCTTCCCTCTCTTCTCCTTTTCTTAAAATCCTTCCCCCCCTTCCCTTCCTCCTCCTCAAGATATACCCTTCTACCTCCTCCTTCGGTCCTCTTCTCTCTTCTCCTTTTCTTAAAATCCTTCCCTTCCTCCTCCTCAAGATATACCCTTCTACCTCCTCCTTCGGTCCTCTTCCCTCTCTTCTCCTTTTCTTAAAATCCTTCCCCCCCTTCCCTTCCTCCTCCTTCGATCCTCTTCCCTCTCTCTCCTTTTTCTTAAAATCCTTCCCTTCCCTTCCTCCTCCTCAAGATATACCCTTCTACCTCCTCCTTCGGTCCTCTTCCCTCTCTTCTCCTTTTCTTAAAATCCTTCCCCCCCTTCCCTTCCTCCTCCTCAAGATATACCCTTCTACCTCCTCCTTCGGTCCTCTTCTCTCTTCTCCTTTTCTTAAAATCCTTCCCTTCCTCCTCCTCAAGATATACCCTTCTACCTCCTCCTTCGGTCCTCTTCCCTCTCTTCTCCTTTTCTTAAAATCCTTCCCTCCCCTTCCCTTCCTCCTCCTTCGATCCTCTTCCCTCTCTTCTCCTTTTCTTAAAATCCTTCCCTTCCCCTTCCCTTCCCTCCTCCTTCGATCCTCTTCCCTCTCTTCTCCTTTTCTTAAAATCCTTCCCTTCCCTTCCTCCTCCTCAAGATATACCCTTCTACCTCCTCCTTCGGTCCTCTTCCCTCTCTTCTCCTTTTCTTAAAATCCTTCCCTTCCCCTTCCCTTCCTCCTCCTTCGGTCCTCTTCCCTCTCTTCTCCTTTTCTTAAAATCCTTCCCTCCCCTTCCCTTCCTCCTCCTTCGATCCTCTTCCCTCTCTTCTCCTTTTCTTAAAATCCTTCCCTTCCCCTTCCCTTCCTCCTCCTTCGGTCCTCTTCCCTCTCTTCTCCTTTTCTTAAAATCCTTCCCTTCCCCTTCCCTTCCTCCTCCTTCGATCCTCTTCCCTCTCTTCTCCTTTTCTTAAAATCCTTCCCTTCCCTTCCTCCTCCTCAAGATATACCCTTCTACCTCCTCCTTCGGTCCTCTTCCCTCTCTTCTCCTTTTCTTAAAATCCTTCCCTCCCCTTCCCTTCCTCCTCCTTCGATCCTCTTCCCTCTCTTCTCCTTTTCTTAAAATCCTTCCCTTCCCCTTCCCTTCCCTCCTCCTTCGGTCCTCTTCCCTCTCTTCTCCTTTTCTTAAAATCCTTCCCCCCCTTCCCTTCCTCCTCCTCAAGATATACCCTTCTACCTCCTCCTTCGGTCCTCTTCCCTCTCTTCTCCTTTTCTTAAAATCCTTCCCTTCCCCTTCCCTTCCTCCTCCTTCGGTCCTCTTCCCTCTCTTCTCCTTTTCTTAAAATCCTTCCCTCCCCTTCCCTTCCTCCTCATCAAGATATACCCTTCTACCTCCTCCTTCGGTCCTCTTCCCTCTCTTCTCCTTTTCTTAAAATCCTTCCCTCCCCTTCCCTTCCTCCTCCTTCGATCCTCTTCCCTCTCTTCTCCTTTTCTTAAAATCCTTCCCTTCCCCTTCCCTTCCCTCCTCCTTCGGTCCTCTTCCCTCTCTTCTCCTTTTCTTAAAATCCTTCCCCCCCTTCCCTTCCTCCTCCTCAAGATATACCCTTCTACCTCCTCCTTCGGTCCTCTTCCCTCTCTTCTCCTTTTCTTAAAATCCTTCCCCCCCTTCCCTTCCTCCTCCTCAAGATATACCCTTCTACCTCCTCCTTCGGTCCTCTTCCCTCTCTTCTCCTTTTCTTAAAATCCTTCCCTTCCTCCTCCTCAAGATATACCCTTCTACCTCCTCCTTCGGTCCTCTTCCCTCTCTTCTCCTTTTCTTAAAATCCTTCCCTTCCTCCTCCTCAAGATATACCCTTCTACCTCCTCCTTCGGTCCTCTTCCCTCTCTTCTCCTTTTCTTAAAATCCTTCCCTTCCCCTTCCCTTCCTCCTCCTTCGATCCTCTTCCCTCTCTCTCCTTTTCTTAAAATCCTTCCCCCCCTTCCCTTCCTCCTCCTCAAGATATACCCTTCTACCTCCTCCTTCGGTCCTCTTCTCTCTCTCTTTTCTTAAAATCCTTCCCTTCCTCCTCCTCAAGATATACCCTTCTACCTCCTCCTTCGGTCCTCTTCCCTCTCTTCTCCTTTTCTTAAAATCTTCCCCCCCTTCCCTTCCTCCTCCTCAAGATATACCCTTCTACCTCCTCCTTCGGTCCTCTTCTCTCTTCTCCTTTTCTTAAAATCCTTCCCTTCCTCCTCCTCAAGATATACCCTTCTACCTCCTCCTTCGGTCCTCTTCCCTCTCTTCTCCTTTTCTTAAAATCCTTCCCCCCCTTCCCTTCCTCCTCCTCAAGATATACCCTTCTACCTCCTCCTTCGGTCCTCTTCTCTCTCCTTTTCTTAAAATCCTTCCCTTCCTCCTCCTCAAGATATACCCTTCTACCTCCTCCTTCGGTCCTCTTCCCTCTCTTCTCCTTTTCTTAAAATCCTTCCCTTCCCCTTCCCTTCCTCCTCCTTCGGTCCTCTTCCCTCTCTTCTCCTTTTCTTAAAATCCTTCCCCCCCTTCCCTTCCTCCTCCTCAAGATATACCCTTCTACCTCCTCCTTCGGTCCTCTTCTCTCTCCTTTTCTTAAAATCCTTCCCTTCCTCCTCCTCAAGATATACCCTTCTACCTCCTCCTTCGGTCCTCTTCCCTCTCTCCCTTTTCTTAAAATCCTTCCCTTCCCCTTCCCTTCCTCCTCCTTCGATCCTCTTCCCTCTCTCTCCTTTTCTTAAAATCCTTCCCCCCCTTCCCTTCCTCCTCCTCAAGATATACCCTTCTACCTCCTCCTTCGGTCCTCTTCTCTCTCCTTTTCTTAAAATCCTTCCCTTCCTCCTCCTCAAGATATACCCTTCTACCTCCTCCTTCGGTCCTCTTCCCTCTCTCCCTTTTCTTAAAATCCTTCCCTTCCTCCTCCTCAAGATATACCCTTCTACCTCCTCCTTCGGTCCTCTTCCCTCTCTTCTCCTTTTCTTAAAATCCTTCCCTTCCTCCTCCTCAAGATATACCCTTCTACCTCCTCCTTCGGTCCTCTTCCCTCTCTTCTCCTTTTCTTAAAATCTTCCCCCCCTTCCCTTCCTCCTCCTCAAGATATACCCTTCTACCTCCTCCTTCGGTCCTCTTCTCTCTCTCTTTTCTTAAAATCCTTCCCTTCCTCCTCCTCAAGATATACCCTTCTACCTCCTCCTTCGGTCCTCTTCCCTCTCTCCTTTTCTTAAAATCCTTCCCTTCCTCCTCCTCAAGATATACCCTTCTACCTCCTCCTTCGGTCCTCTTCTCTCTCCTTTTCTTAAAATCCTTCCCTTCCTCCTCCTCAAGATATACCCTTCTACCTCCTCCTTCGGTCCTCTTCCCTCTCTTCTCCTTTTCTTAAAATCCTTCCCCCCCTTCCCTTCCTCCTCCTCAAGATATACCCTTCTACCTCCTCCTTCGGTCCTCTTCTCTCTCCTTTTCTTAAAATCCTTCCCTTCCTCCTCCTCAAGATATACCCTTCTACCTCCTCCTTCGGTCCTCTTCTCTCTCCTTTTCTTAAAATCCTTCCCTTCCTCCTCCTCAAGATATACCCTTCTACCTCCTCCTTCGGTCCTCTTCTCTCTCCTTTTCTTAAAATCCTTCCCTTCCTCCTCCTCAAGATATACCCTTCTACCTCCTCCTTCGGTCCTCTTCCCTCTCTTCTCCTTTTCTTAAAATCCTTCCCTTCCTCCTCCTCAAGATATACCCTTCTACCTCCTCCTTCGGTCCTCTTCCCTCTCTCCTTTTCTTAAAATCCTTCCCTTCCTCCTCCTCAAGATATACCCTTCTACCTCCTCCTTCGGTCCTCTTCTCTCTCCTCCTTTCTTAAAATCTTCTTCCCTTCCTCCTCCTCAAGATATACCCTTCTACCTCCTCCTTCGGTCCTCTTCCCTCTCTTCTCCTTTTCTTAAAATCCTTCCCTTCCTCCTCCTCAAGATATACCCTTCTACCTCCTCCTTCGGTCCTCTTCTCTCTCCTTTTCTTAAAATCCTTCCCTTCCTCCTCCTCAAGATATACCCTTCTACCTCCTCCTTCGGTCCTCTTCTCTCTCCTTTTCTTAAAATCCTTCCCTTCCTCCTCCTCAAGATATACCCTTCTACCTCCTCCTTCGGTCCTCTTCCCTCTCTTCTCCTTTTCTTAAAATCCTTCCCTTCCTCCTCCTCAAGATATACCCTTCTACCTCCTCCTTCGGTCCTCTTCTCTCTCCTTTTCTTAAAATCCTTCCCTTCCTCCTCCTCAAGATATACCCTTCTACCTCCTCCTTCGGTCCTCTTCCCTCTCTTCTCCTTTTCTTAAAATCCTTCCCTTCCTCCTCCTCAAGATATACCCTTCTACCTCCTCCTTCGGTCCTCTTCCCTCTCTTCTCCTTTTCTTAAAATCCTTCCCTTCCTCCTCCTCAAGATATACCCTTCTACCTCCTCCTTCGGTCCTCTTCCCTCTCTTCTCCTTTTCTTAAAATCCTTCCCCCCCTTCCCTTCCTCCTCCTCAAGATATACCCTTCTACCTCCTCCTTCGGTCCTCTTCCCTCTCTTCTCCTTTTCTTAAAATCCTTCCCTTCCTCCTCCTCAAGATATACCCTTCTACCTCCTCCTTCGGTCCTCTTCCCTCTCTTCTCCTTTTCTTAAAATCCTTCCCTTCCTCCTCCTCAAGATATACCCTTCTACCTCCTCCTTCGGTCCTCTTCCCTCTCTTCTCCTTTTCTTAAAATCCTTCCCCCCCTTCCCTTCCTCCTCCTCAAGATATACCCTTCTACCTCCTCCTTCGGTCCTCTTCCCTCTCTTCTCCTTTTCTTAAAATCCTTCCCTTCCTCCTCCTCAAGATATACCCTTCTACCTCCTCCTTCGGTCCTCTTCCCTCTCTTCTCCTTTTCTTAAAATCCTTCCCCCCCTTCCCTTCCTCCTCCTCAAGATATACCCTTCTACCTCCTCCTTCGGTCCTCTTCTCTCTCCTTTTCTTAAAATCCTTCCCTTCCTCCTCCTCAAGATATACCCTTCTACCTCCTCCTTCGGTCCTCTTCCCTCTCTTCTCCTTTTCTTAAAATCCTTCCCCCCCTTCCCTTCCTCCTCCTCAAGATATACCCTTCTACCTCCTCCTTCGGTCCTCTTCTCTCTCCTTTTCTTAAAATCCTTCCCTTCCTCCTCCTCAAGATATACCCTTCTACCTCCTCCTTCGGTCCTCTTCCCTCTCTTCTCCTTTTCTTAAAATCCTTCCCCCCCTTCCCTTCCTCCTCCTCAAGATATACCCTTCTACCTCCTCCTTCGGTCCTCTTCCCTCTCTTCTCCTTTTCTTAAAATCCTTCCCCCCCTTCCCTTCCTCCTCCTCAAGATATACCCTTCTACCTCCTCCTTCGGTCCTCTTCCCTCTCTTCTCCTTTTCTTAAAATCCTTCCCTCCCCTTCCCTTCCTCCTCCTTCGGTCCTCTTCCCTCTCTTCTCCTTTTCTTAAAATCCTTCCCTCCCCTTCCCTTCCTCCTCCTCAAGATATACCCTTCTACCTCCTCCTTCGGTCCTCTTCCCTCTCTTCTCCTTTTCTTAAAATCCTTCCCTCCCCTTCCCTTCCTCCTCCTTCGATCCTCTTCCCTCTCTTCTCCTTTTCTTAAAATCCTTCCCTCCCCTTCCCTTCCTCCTCCTCAAGATATACCCTTCTACCTCCTCCTTCGGTCCTCTTCCCTCTCTTCTCTTTTCTTAAAATCCTTCCCTCCCCTTCCCTTCCTCCTCCTCAAGATCCTCTTCCCTCTCTCCTTTTCTTAAAATCCTTCCCTTCCTCCTCCTTCGATCCTCTTCCCTCTCTCCTTTTCTTAAAATCCTTCCCTCCCCTTCCCTTCCTCCTCCTCAAGATATACCCTTCTACCTCCTCCTTCGGTCCTCTTCCTCTCCTTTTCTTAAAATCCTTCCCTTCCTCCTTCCCCTTCCCTCCTCCTTCGGTCCTCTTCCCTCTCTTCTCCTTTTCTTAAAATCCTTCCCTCCCCTTCCCTTCCTCCTCCTTCGATCCTCTTCCCTCTCTCTCCTTTTCTTAAAATCCTTCCCTCCCCTTCCCTTCCTCCTCCTCAAGATATACCCTTCTACCTCCTCCTTCGGTCCTCTTCCCTCTCCTTTTCTTAAAATCCTTCCCTTCCCCTTCCCTTCCCTCCTCCTTCGGTCCTCTTCCCTCTCTTCTCCTTTCTTAAAATCCTTCCCTCCCCTTCCCCTTCCTCCTCCTTCGGTCCTCTTCCCTCTCTTCTCCTTTTCTTAAAATCCTTCCCTCCCCTTCCCTTCCTCCTCCTTCGGTCCTCTTCCCTCTCTTCTCCTTTTCTTAAAATCCTTCCCTCCCCTTCCCTTCCTCCTCCTTCGGTCCTCTTCCCTCTCTTCTCCTTTTCTTAAAATCCTTCCCTCCCCTTCCCTTCCTCCTCCTTCGATCCTCTTCCCTCTCTTCTCCTTTTCTTAAAATCTTCCCTCCCCTTCCTTCCTCTCCTTCGATCCTCTTCCCTCTCTCCCTTTTCTTAAAATCCTTCCCTACCTCCTCCTTCGGTCCTCTTCCCTCTCTTCTCCTTTTCTTAAAATCCTTCCCTCCCCTTCCCTTCCTCCTCCTCAAGATATACCCTTCTACCTCCTCCTTCGGTCCTCTTCCCTCTCCTTTTCTTAAAATCCTTCCCTTCCTCCTCCTCCTCAAGATATACCCTTCTACCTCCTCCTTCGGTCCTCTTCCCTCTCTTCTCCTTTTCTTAAAATCCTTCCCTCCCCTTCCCTTCCTCCTCCTTCGGTCCTCTTCCCTCTTTCTCCTTTTCTTAAAATCCTTCCCTCCCCTTCCCTTCCTCCTCCTTCGGTCCTCTTCCCTCTCTCTCCTTTTCTTAAAATCCTTCCCTTCCTCCTCCTCAAGATATACCCTTCTACCTCCTCCTTCGGTCCTCTTCCCTCTCTTCTCCTTTTCTTAAAATCCTTCCCTCCCCTTCCCTTCCTCCTCCTCAAGATATACCCTTCTACCTCCTCCTTCGGTCCTCCTCTCTCTCCTTTTCTTAAAATCCTTCCCCTTCCCTTCCCTTCCTCAAGATATACCCTTCTACCTCCTCCTTCGGTCC
>NW_027171166.1:2500-7500 GCF_036898095.1 Palaemon carinicauda
TTATCCCTAAGTGGTTTTTTCCGAATTTATTTTCGATAAAACTATACTAGGGTGTTACTGTACCTTCCTGTTCCAGCAAAGTCTGGTTCAAAGAGGGACAGAACAACAGAGTTTTTAGTCTGAGTCCGTGTTGTTTGGCTTGGGGCAGAGTCTCCCTCGCTGACCTAACACTTACAAAGGGAGCTTAGCTCCCTTAGGTCACTATCGAAGGTTTCTGTAGTTATGATTCCTTCTTGTGTGATCGACCAGACTAAGTCCTGTTGCTGTTCTCGGGGAGGATAAATCTTCCCTTGGGAGTAGCAACGCCTTCCTTGCTTTGGTGCTCTGGAAGCTGGCAGGTATTATACTACTGCGCTGGCCCTTTCCCTTAGATCTCCCTTAGGCTAAGACAAAGTTCTTGGCTGCGGGTGATCTGTCACTAAAGCAAGGTTGGCAGGACCCTCTTGTCCCTTCCCCCTCTATCTCCGTAATGGCCTAGCCATTACTGTACTGTACCTTGCCGGCCGGCAGAGCTGGCCGGCAGGGGTATTACTGTACTGTATGTCATTCTACTTCTGGACCTAGTATAGGTTGGGATATGGAATTGACTAAGCCCATTGCCGGCCGGCAGAGGTGCTGGACGGCAAGGGTCTTATGTTTTCGAGTGCTGCCCGGACCTCTCTTGGTCCCTCATCCATGCCTGCCGGCAGAGCCGGACGGCATTGGTCAAGGAAGCCTGAATTAAGTTTCTCCCCTTCCTTATATGCACTCTTTCGGTTGCCGGGCTTGGGGGGTTGTGTACACTCTTATCCCGGCATCCATTCTATTTTCTTCTAGTGCTGTACCTGTCCCGGCTGCCGGCCTATGAGGCCGGCTGCCGGCCTATGAGGCCGGCAGCCGGGCAGGTGTAGTCTTCTGGTTCTTTTGCTGCCGGCTGGCATCGGTCTTGTACCTTTGCCGGCCGGCTTATGTCAGTCCTTGTCTGCCGGTCACCAAGAGTGTGGCCGGCAGCTGGGTACTACCTTGTGTAGTTGCTGGCCGGCAATCATTGCCGGCCAACACTGGCTGTTGCTGGCCGGCAGCTGCTGCCGCCGGCACAGGCATTTGAACCAGAGGGCTGCCGCCCTATAGCTGTTAAGTAGTATACTTTAAAGCTAATTGTGGTGTGTGCCGGCCGGCAAAGGCAGGCCGGCACACATCCTCCTATACTGTACTAGTATTCTTCTGTATAGCATATACAGTAAGAAGAAAACTATAGTAAAAGTTTAGGTACAGCACTGTATCTTCTAACACTATTGTGTTTTCTTGCACGGCCCTTTGCTGTTGCCTTCAGACAAGAAGCAGAGTTCTTCCCTGTCTATTATCCCGGATTTTAAAATCATTGCCTAGGTGTGAGCTCCACCTGTTTCCTCTGGAAACTTTGCATTGGTTACTCTAGTAGAGATAAACCATTTTGATTTTATTATCTGGAAGGCTGCAGCAATGGGTTGTGAGGGAAACACAAGTGTGTGTCTTTAATTTCTGAATTGTTATGCTATACTATGCATATCCAGTGATACATAGTTCACTTGATACTCATGGAAATTTCTTCTCTTTACAGAAGGACACTCCGAAGTGGGGAAGTGCTTTCTGCAATGTCAGCAGCAAGAACCTCTGCGGACATGAGTTTTGTAGGAGACACGCAGCATACGCTGTCTCCAAGGATGATCTCCGGTATTGGGACCCTCAGGTATGTACTGTGTGCACTAACCTGATTAATGAGACATTTAAATAGCTAGGAAGAAGCTTCGTACCTGGGTAAGGGGCTTCCAAAAGTACACTTCTGGCCCTTATCTTCCAAGTGAGAAGATGAGAGCGTATCTTTTCCCTAAGGCATCAGCTGATGCAGTGATTCCCCAGCCTCAAGAGGAGATCCCCTAAGTTCAGATCCAGGTGGATGCTGAAGTCGCGGTCGCGATGCAAGACATCCAGCTAAATGACAGGATATCTGATGTGGACGGGTGTCAGGAGGAAAACCTCCTTGTAGAAGCCCAGGATGAAGTTCAAGCCCCTCTACATCGGCCGGTCTCCCAGTAGAGCTGGGACAGGCCCTCTCTTCTATTGTTGGAATGATCCAACAAATGCAGAAGGAGAATCAGGAGAAGGCGGCTGCAATGGAACTGCGAATGCAGTGCCTTGCAGAATCACATGGGCCCCAGAAAAGCTCAATGTGAAAGACCTTCCTTTGTGCTCGGATGCTAACCCATGGAGGTATGCTGAGCACATGTCGATGACGACTGGAAAGATCGTCATCTCGGATATGCTGGGCTCAGTTCCCCGGGAGGGTGGAATTCTGGCCCAGCAAGGCACCATATCCGGACTGTTATGTCCGGCTGAGGAAGGAACCAGCTTCAAAGGAGGAGGCAGAGCCGAAGGAGGTCATAGTGATGACCATGCTAAGGCTCAAGCTCTACTTTCATCTTCGATGAAAGAGAGGGGCTTCTCTAACTCAAAGGTAGCTGCATTGAATAGGAAGCTCCCTTCCTTTGTGTCCTCGCCTACTAGAGCCTTCCCCCTTTTACAGAAAGGGTTTCTGGCTGTACTAAAAGCAATCGAGGCCGGCAAGTCTTGCCCCTCCCTAGAGGAGTGTAACCCTTGTCGCTGGCCCTGCCTATGGACCACAAAGATTGGAAGGACGTCCATCTTACGTTCTAAGTGGGAAAGTTGGAGGCTGATATTGCCGGACGTCAGTTCGGCAAGGACCTCCCTAAGCTGTCTGACTTTCTTTTGCGAAGGGAGTTCGATACAAAAGAAAGACTGACTGCCTCAATGTCTCTTCAGACTACTCTCGAGACGATGGCAAGTGACCCCAAGGTCCATGAAATGTTCATGGTAGTGGCCAAGCCTCATCTGGCCACAGTGACGAAGGACCTTTATGGCTTCGTCAAGGCAAGGAGAGCTTGTAGGGAGTTCGTGTTTACCTCGGCTACAGTGAGGCACGAGCTAAAGAAACTAATCTCCTCCAACATTTGGGGAAAAGACCTTTTTCCCTACCGACTTGGTCAAAGAAGTTTTTGATAAAGCCACCTTGGAGAATAGAAACCTTCTCCAGAAGTGGGACCTGGCTATCAAAAGAAAGTCTTCCCCGGATGAGGGTCCTCAACCAAAGAGGAAGACTATGAGGACTAGGCTACCGTCTCGGCCAGCCAAGCCTCTTAGACAGCAACAGCAACTGCAATTGCCATTGCCCCCAGTGCCCCAGATCGTGGCACAAACCCCGACCACCTTTCAGTGGGTACCCCAGGCCGTGTCGACATAGTCCACGGCATTCACCCCAGCGTTCGAAGGGCAGTCTACTTCCTTCCGAGCAAAGCCTAGAGGAGCAGCCAGAGGCTCGTCTAGACGCCCCTCAAGGGGAAGGGGATTCAGGGGTGGTCGTGGTCAGGAAGGCAAGACCTCAGGACGGCAGTCCAAGTGAGGTGATACCGGTAGGAGGGAGACTTCTGAAATTTCGGGATCGGTGGACCTTCGATCCCTGGGCCCACAGCCTACTCAAGAATGGATTGGGCGGGAGCTGGTACAGCACTCCACCCCCGTACCTTCGGTTTTTCCAACACTCCACCCCCGTTATGGAGGAGTACGTTCAAGAACGGTTGGAGAAAAAGGGTGAAGCCCATCAATTTCTAAGGGAGGCTGTTTTGTGTTCCCAAGAAAGACTCGGAAAACCTCAGAGTCATTCTGGACTTGTCGCCACTTAACAAGTTCATAGTGAATTGCAAATTCAAAATGCTAACACTGCAACACATAAGGACCTTACTGCCCAAGAGGGCATATTCCGTCTCTATAGACTTGTCAGATGCCTACTGGCACATTCCAATTAGCCATCGACTCTCCCCCTACCTAGGGTTCAGGCTACAGCGAAGACTATACGCCTTCGGAGCCATGCCATTCGGGCTAAACATAGCCCCAAGGATTTTTACGAAGCTTGCGAGCGTAGCTCTCAAACAATTTCGCCTAAAGGGAATTCAGGTAGTAGCCTACCTGGACGACTGGTTGGTGTGGGCAGCATCCGAGACAGAATGCTTGCAAGCTTCCAGTCAGTGATCCAGTTCCTAGAGTACCTAGGCTTCAAGATCAACAGAAAAAGTCTCGACTTTCTCCATCTCAAAAGTTCCAGTGGCTAAGATCCACTGGGACCTTTTGTCACACCGTTTCTCCACCCCAGCGAAGAAAAGGAAGGAGATAGCGGGTTCTGTCAAGAGACTTCAAGATTCCGAAAGGATATCAAGACACGAGCAGGAGAGAGTACTGCGCTCTCTCCAGTTTGCTTCGGTGACAGACCCAGTGCTAAGAGCACAGCTAAAGGATGCAATCGGAGTTTGGAGAAGTTATGCATCAAACGCGTGAAGAGATCTGAGAAGACCAGCCGCTTCGGCTAAGTACTTTTCTCAGGCCTTGGTCCCAAGCCAGACATCTAAAGAAGTCAGGTTCTTCTTCAGCCACCTCCCCCGTCGGTGACGATTCACTCAGACGCCTCAAAGGAGGGATGGGGAGGTCACTCTCATCGGAAAAAAGTCCAGGGGACTTGGTCCAGGCTATTCAAGACCTTTCTCATAAAACTTTCTAGAAGCTAGGGCAGTGCTCCTTACCTTAAAGAAAGTCTCCCCGCGTCATTCGTTCCACATAAAGTGGTAATAGACAGCGAGGTAGTTGTAAGATACTTGAATCGACAAGGATCGAGGTCACCACCTCTCAACCAGGTGATGTTGGCCGTCTTCCGATTGGCGGAAAAGAAGAAGTGGTACCTGTCGGCAGTTCACCTTCAAGGAGTCCGCAATGTGACAGCGGACGCTCTATCCAGGTTCACACCGATAGAGTCGGAATGGTCCTTAGACGCAGGATCATTCTCCTTCATTCTGAATCAGTCCCAGAACTGCAGATAGACCTCTTTGCGACGAAAGACAACAAGAAGTTGCCCCTGTACGTGCCCCGTACGAGGACCCCTTAGCGGAAGCAGTGGACGCGATGTCCCTCGACTGGAA
>NW_027171167.1:2500-5000 GCF_036898095.1 Palaemon carinicauda
AATAATAATAATAATAATAATAATAATAATAATAATAATAATAATATTAATAATAATAATAATAATGTGGCAGCCGTGGCTGAGTGGTTAGAGCGCTCGCCTTGTGAATCCCGGGATCAACGATCAGCGTGAGTTCGAGTCCCCACCGCGGCCGTGATCCCTTGGGTAAGGATCTTTACCATGATTACCCCAGTGCACTCAGCTGTAAAATGAGTACCTGCCATTGAGTGGTAGGGACCAGCTATGGGTCAAATAGTAAACTCAGAAATGATGAATACAAATGAAGAAATCAACCACAACGACGTGAATGGAACTCCTAGAAATAGAAGGGCTTCGTCCGGCAGTCAGGTATACAACTCAAGGATAAATGAGGATGGTCAGGTACCTGGTGGTCGTCATCAAGAAACTGACCTAAATAGAGATCACGACGAAGAACCAACAGGAGCTACAACAGGAATGCATCAAAGGAAGAAATGGACAAGAGAAGAAAATAAAGAGGTATGGCGATGCTATCTGCAGTCTGATCCAACAGAGAGAGGGTTTCGGAAGAGAATGCACAACATCTGGCAGCTTAGAAACAACTCCCCACTGACTGAGCAGAGATTGGCAGACCAACTACAAAATATAAAGAAGAAAAACTGGTTAACTGCAATTGAAAGAGAAGAACTAGAAAGAGAAAGAGAGCCGAGAGAAGTAATACCGGAACAGAGAGAAGAAATAGCAACACCAAATGAAAACTCCAGCATTACATCAGCTAATGGTATGAGAATAACTCTAGAGACGGAAAATGAAAGAATGTTAGAACATCTCAACAAAATAAGACAGTGGATGGAAAACGACGGTGAAAGGATAAGAATACCAGCCCTAAAAGCCTACAACCAGAAAAAATTGAAAGAGAAAACGAAAGAAGTCAACGAAATGCTAAGACTAGTCCAGACCAGGAACATTACGGAAGTAAATAACCTTGCATATGCCGGAGCAAGGATGGTTGTCGAGCTCATGGAGATAAGAATACCAACTCTGGAATCCAATGAGCGAAGTCAAAATGTAAGACAGCCTCCCTGGAAAAGGAGATTGGAAGGACAAATAACAGAGATGAGGGCTGACTTGAGTAAGCTGAAAGATATGGCAGAAAACAAATTGAGAAACCAAAAAATACGCGCAAAATTGAATGATGTATACAAAGTACAAGAGAAAGGCTTGAATAATATCATTGAAGATCTAAAACAAAGAATAAAGGCTAAGGCTCATAAAATCCAGAGATATGTAAACAGAAATAAAGGATATCAGCAGAATAAACTCTTCCAAACAAATCAAAAACGCCTATACAGCCAACTAAAAGGCGAAGATAACCATCAAGAGAGCCCAGAAGCTGAACCATCTAAGAGACTCTGGGAAGGCATATGGAATAACCCAGTAGTCCACAATAAACACGCAGAGTGGCTACAGGACATCAAAAGGGAAGAAAATGGAAGGGTTAAGCAAATATGCGCTGATATCACAACTGAGGTTGTAAGAAAACAGCTTAGGAAAATTCCGAACTGGAAAGCATCGGGCCCCGATGAAGTTCATGGTTACTGGCTCAAAAACTTCAGAGCCATACATGAGAGAATGGCTGAACAACTCCAGCATTGTATCCAGTACCACCAAGCACCTCAATGGATGACCACAGGCAGGACTTGTCTAATACAAAAAGACAAAAGTAAAGGTAATATACCAAGCAACTACCGACCAATTACCTGCCTACCAATAATGTGGAAGCTCCTAACAGGCATTATCAGCGAACGGCTGTACATCTACCTAGAGGAAACAAATACCATTCCCAGCCAGCAAAAAGGATGTAGGAAGAAATGCAGAGGCACAAAGGACCAGCTCCTCATTGACAAAATGGTAATGACAAACAGCAAGAGAAGGAAAACCAACCTTAGCATGGCATGGATAGATTACAAAAAAGCCTTCGACATGATACCACACTCATGGCTGATAGAATGCTTGAATATATATGGTGCTGAGGAGAACACCATCACCTTCCTCCGGAATACAATGCAAAACTGGAAGACAGTGCTTACATGCTCTGGAAAACAGCTTGCCGACGTAAATATCAGGAGAGGAATCTTCCAAGGGGACTCTCTATCTCCACTACTCTTCATAGTAGCTATGATCCCCATGTCAAGAGTGCTAGAGAAGATTGAAGTCGGGTATCAACTCAAGAAAGGAGGCAGCAGAATTAACCATCTAATGTTCATGGATGACATAAAGCTGTTCGGGAAAAATGCTGAGGAAATCGACATGCTAATCCAGACTGTTAGAATTGTGTCAGGAGACATCAAGATGGAGTTTGGGATAGAAAAATGTGCTCTAGTTAGCATGGAGAAAGGAAAAGTAACAAGAACTGAAGGGATTAAGCTACCAGATGGAAATGTCATCAAAGATATAGATGAAACAGGCTACAAATACCTCGGTATAATGGAAGGAGAAACAATAAAACACAATGAAATGA
>NW_027171167.1:12500-15000 GCF_036898095.1 Palaemon carinicauda
CGTGGAGAGGACTACTGCCCTGAACACCATTATTTTGGTGGTCATTGTCAGTGCGTGGTTGTTAAATACGCGGCAGTTGAGTCGGCCAAAGGCGGAGTGGGCTGCCCTGATCCTGTTCTCCACGTCCTTTTTGCTTGTGGGATCTGATGTTAGGATGCTCCCTAGGTAGGAGAACTGGTCCACCTGTTCTAACGGTTGGTCATTCACTGTGGTATTGAAGTTGGGGAGCATCAAACCTGGTGGATGTTGGACGAGGGTCTTGGTTTTGTCTGAGTTGACTTGCATCCCAAAACGTTCGTAGGCAGAGTTGTATGCATCAGCTAACGACTGCAGGTCCTCTGCCGTCTGACCTGGGGTGGCATTGTCGTCAGCATACTGCAGTTCTCGCACTGCACACAAGGTGGTCTTGGTTCTGGCGCGGAGTCTAGCGAGGTTGAAAGCGCCTCCATCCATGCGGAAACGTAGGTCGACTGAGGGTGTGTCTTGGGGAATCTCGTTGAGCATTGCTGCGGTGTATAGCGAGAAACACGTCGGGGCCAGAACACAGCCCTGCTTCAGGCCGCCGTTGATGGGGAATGGGTCTGAAATAGAGTTCTGGTGGCAGACTCTCCCAACCATTCCGTCATGGAGGGCACGCACCAGCTTGACAAAATCGGGTGGGCAGCCATATCTTTTGAGGACAGCCCACATGGCAGGTCGAGGTACTTTGTCGAAGGCCTTTTTCAAATCCCAGAAGATGAACATTAAGGGCTGTTGTTGTTCGAGGCTCTTCTCTTGTAGTTGTCGCGCACAGAAGATCATGTCTATGGTCCCGCGGGAAGGTCGAAAGCCGCACTGGGACTCTGGCAGGACGTCTTCTGCGAGAATAAGGAGGCGGTCAAGGAGAATCCGAGCGAAAATCTTACTCGCGATGCTTAGTAGTGATATTCCCCGGTAGTTGTTACAGTTCTCTCTGTCTCCCTTCTTGAAGATGGTAACGATGTTTGCATCGCGGAAGTCACTGGGGGGGGTCTTGGTCTCCCATATTTTCAATATAAGGAGCATCAAACGGTTCCTCAAGCCGGGGCCACCGTGAGTGAGGAGCTCCAACGGGATGTTGTCTGGCCCTGGGGCTTTTCCGGGCTTCATGCGCTGCAGGGCCTTGTTGAAGTCATGGATGGAGGGTGGTAGTGCCATCCAGTGATGGACGGGATGCTGCGGGGTCATTCGCAGGAGGTCGTCTGGGGTGTCTGCTTGGTCATTGAGGAGGTTCTCAAAGTGAGACCTCCACCTGGCCAGGATGCCCTCGCTGTCGGTGATGGTCGTGGCCCCATCCGCGTCCTTCAGGCTGCCCACTGATGACCGTGTGGGACCAAATATTTCTTTTGTTGCTGCATAGAAGCTGCGCAGGTCACGTTGGTCAGCGAAACTCTGTATTTCTGCAGCTTTTCTTTGCCACCAGGTGTTCTGGGCTTCACGGATACCTCTTTGGCAACCAGCTTCAGCCACCTTGTTAGCACATTTGTTATCTGCTGTTGGTTGGTTTTCCAAAGTCAGGCGTGCTTGTCGTTTGGTTTCAATGAGAAGAGAGATGGTAGCATCATTCTCATCAAACCAATCCTGCCGTTTCTTGGTGGTGTAGCCTAGTGTTTCCTCCGCGGCACGGGCCATGGCGTTTCTGAGGGTGGTCCAGTGGTGCTTGACAGTGGCCTGACCCACAGGGTCTGCGAGGTATTGTTCGCAGGCCTCCTTGTAGTTCTGTGCCACCTGTGGGTTGCGGAGCTTCCTACAATCAAAGCGTTGGTGTGGTACGCTGTCAGGTGCCCTTCTGGGTGGTCGTAGGGTCGTCACGGAGAGTCGGGAGATGAGGAGTCTGTGGTCCGTCCAGCAGTCGTCCGCTCCGGGCATGGATCGGGTGATGCGGACGTCTCCTCGGTCTCTGGCTCTGGTCAGGACGTAGTCCAGGGTGTGCCAGTGTTTAGACCGTGGGTGTCTCCATGTGGTCTTTTGTCGCTTCGGTAACTGGAAGATGGTGTTGGTTACCACAAGTTGGTGTTCTGCACACAGACCCCGTAGGAGTTGGCCATTGGCGTTACAATTTCCAATGCCATGGGGGCCGATGATTCCCTCCCACAGGCGATGGTCTTTGCCTACTCGGGCATTAAAGTCGCCAAGCACAACGAGCTTGTCATTGGCGGGCACTGCCTGGATGGTGCGGTCGAGCTGGGTGTAGAAGGCAGCTTTGTTATCATCGGTTGAGGTCATAGTTGGGGCGTAGACAGAGATCAGGGTGAGATGTCTGTCCCGCGTGATGGGGATGCGGACAGTCATCAGGCACTCACTGATGGCCTTGGGAGCGAGGTTGTGCTGCTGCACTAGCTGGGAACGGATGGCGAAGCCGACACCGTGGATGCGAGGCTCCTCTAGGGCCTTGCCTTTCCAGAAGATGGTGTAGCCTGTTCCAGCTTCCCTGATGTTGCCCTCTTCGGGTAGTCTGGTCTCGCTAAGAGCCGCCACATCA
>NW_027171170.1:5000-22182 GCF_036898095.1 Palaemon carinicauda
CCTGAGGTTCAACTTCAAGGCTCTATATACGAAGATGTTGTTTGAGGTTCAACTTCAAGGCTCTATATACGAAGATGTAACTTGAGGTTCAACTTCAAGGCTCTATATACAAAGATGTAACCTGAGGTTCAACTTCAAGGCTCTATATACGGAGATGTAGCCTGAGGTTCAACTTCAAGGCTCTATATACGAAGATGTTGTTTGAGGTTCAACTTCAAGGCTCTATATACAAAGATGTAACCTGAGGTTCAACTTCAAGGCTCTATATACGGAGATGTAGCTGGAGGTTGAACTTCAAGGCTCTATATACGAAGATGTAGCCCGAGGTTCAACTTCAAGGCTCTATATACGAAGATATAGCTGGAGGTTCAACTTCAAGGGTCTGTATACGATGATGTAGCCTGAAGAACAACTTCAAGGGACTCTATATGCTGATGTTACTTGAGGTTCAACTTCAAGGCTCTATATACGAAGATATAGCTTGAGGGTCAACTTCAAGGGTCTGTATACGATGATGTAACCTGAAGAACAACTTCAAGGGACTCTATATGATGATGTATCTTGAGGTTCAACTTCAAGGCTCTATATACGAAGATGTAGCCTGAGGTTCAACTTCAAGGCTCTATATACGAAGATGTTGTTTGAGGTTCAACTTCAAGGCTCTATATACGAAGATGTAACCTGAGGTTCAACTTCAAGGCTCTATATACAAAGATGTAACCTGAAGTTCAACTTCAAGGCTCTATATACGGAGATGTAGCTGGAGGTTGAACTTCAAGGCTCTATATACGAAGATGTAGCCCGAGGTTCAACTTCAAGGCTCTATATACGAAGATATAGCTTGAGGTTCAACTTCAAGGGTCTGTATACGATGATGTAGCCTGAAGAACATCTTCAAGGGACTCTATATGATTATGTAACTTGAGGTTCAACTTCAAGGCTCTATATACGAAGATGTAGCCTGATGTTCAACTTCAAGGGTATATATACGAAGATTTTGTTTGAGGTTCAACTTTAAGGCTCTATATACGAAGATGTAACCTGAAGTTCAACTTCAAGGCTCTATATACGGAGATGTAGCTGGAGGTTGAACTTTAAGGCTCTATATACGAAGATGTAGCCCAAGGTTGAACTTCAAGGCTCTATATACGAAGATGTATTCTGAGGTTCAACTTCAAGGCTCTATATACGGAGATGTAGCTGGAGGTTGAGCTTCAAGGCTCTATATACGAAGATGTAGCCCGAGGTTCAACTTGAAGGCTCTATATACGAAGATGTAGCCTGAGGTTCAACTTCAAGGCTCTATATACGGAGATGTAGCTGGAGGTTGAGCTTCAAGGCTCTATATACGAAGATGTAGCCCGAGGTTCAACTTCAAGGCTCTATATACGAAGATGTAGCCTGAGGTTCAACTTCAAGGCTCTATATACGGAGATGTAGCTGGAGGTTGAGCTTCAAGGCTCTATATACGAAAATATAGCTTGAGGTTCAACTTCAAGGGTCTGTATACGGCGATGTAGCCTGAAGAACAACTTCAAGGGACTCTATATGATGATGTAACTTGAGGTTCAACTTCAAGGCTCTATATACGAAGATGTAGCCTGAGGTTCAACTTCAAGGCTCTATATACGAAGATGTAGCCCGAGGTTCGACTTCAAGGCGCTTTATACGAAGATGTTGTTTGAGGTTCAACTTCAAGGCTCTATATACGAAGATGTAACCTGAGGTTGAACTTTAAGGCTCTATATACGAAGATGTAGCCCCAGGTTCAACTTCAAGGCTCTATATACGAAGATGTAACCTGAGGTTGAACTTCAAGGCTCTATATACGAAGATGTAGCCCGAGGTTCAACTTCAAGGCTCTGTATACGAAGATGTCAAAAAAATTTCTCATCTAGAGGCTCTATAAAGGACTTGGTTCCAATTTCAAAGCTTTGGGTTAGGAATTGCCAAATTTAGCTCAAATTTCTGGACTACAAATATAGATATCAGTTGTGTCTCCAGCTTCAAAGCTTCAGGATGTCAATATTATAAAAGCAAAACTTCTCATGATAATAATGTATATAAATAAAAGTTAAAATAATATTAGTTATAAAAATTAAAGATTACATATATCTCTGATTCTCCATGAGAGAGAGAGAGAGAGAGAGAGAGACGCTTACTGCGAGAACCCCCCTTTTAGAACACTATATTTATGGGACGTGAATGTTCCAATACGTAATACTTTCAAATAAGCTCTCTTCCTTTGGCTATCTTCAAACGTTATATTTCATGGAGCCTTTATATCCAAGTTTTATCATCTTTTGGATTACAGTTTTGTTGGAATAATTTCCCCCTTTGAAATAGCATAAAAAAAACAATAATTACAAAAATAAATAATATAAACATCAACAGCAGTATTGTATTGATAAACACATTTGGCAAAATATATTAGATTTATACGGCTGAACAGCTCGCCGAGCCCGGTTGTCGAACCTACATGTAGAACGGGTCGAAGAGCTTTCAGACAGTACATCGAACCTCAGTGTGCCTCGTGCTAAAACAACGTCAACGTGTCTCTCGACCAGGGTGATTCATAGCCATTGCTATAGCAGTGGCACTAAGAAGGAAAAAAAAAAAAAGATCAAAGTGGACGAAGGATTGGGTGACTACTAAAAAGAGAGAAATTTTCACACACCAACTTGCTTGTTGCTTTAAAATTAGAGCAGTTATAATATATAATCAAGTAGAGAGTAAATCTGCAAATAGTTGAAGAAGAAGAAGAAGAAGAATGAGCAGGATATGTGTAAGGATGCCAAGGAAATCATTGATATAACTTATGATGCCATCCAACAACATACTTATGAAGAAATAAATTATCAGATGGAAACAAATAATAGACCCAAGAGACTCTACCCGGACCTGCATACTTTTAGGGAAGGGCAAGAACAAGAAAAAAAAAAGAAAAGAAAGATATAGTCTGCAATTTGCTGAAAAGAGGGAATTGCAGATTTGGCGAAAGATGCTACGACAAGCATCCAAAGATATGCCATAATTATGAAATTTATGGTAAATGTGCATATTTAGATGGATATGGAGACGAATGCAGAGATCTCCCTCCAAATATATGCAAAAATCTAAAAGAAGGAAAAGGATGCAGTTTCAACAAAAAATGTCGATATATGCATCCTGCAATCATGAATGAAAGTAAGAAAACTCAGCAAACAGAAAAGAAAAATTAAAACAAAAATGAAACAAAAAAAGAATAAAAAAAAACAAGCCGAGTATATACTGCACTATGCACAAAAGGCCCCAAGATATGATGCCTTTCAACCCAAATATGCACATTTAGAGCCCAACTACAAAGAATGCATCTATAATACCAGGCGTTGGTGCAGATATGGGGATAATTGCAGGTATATACACAAAAATTAATATGAAGGCGAAAGAGCAAATATAATAGAAAAGTTGGATTTTTTAATGGCAGAATTCCTGGAAATGAAAAAAGGAAAATCATATCAGAACAGGAAGGAAGCATGGGAAAATCCATATTATTACCAATATTAAATAATGAGAATGAAACACAAACCATAATAGTGATGAATGCACACGGTTTAGTCACGAGTAACTCTAAAATGAAAATAGAGTTCTTAGAAGAACTAACTCCAATGGAAAAAATGGATATATTAAATATAAGTGAAATATGGTATTCCCAAGAGACTGGCAGTGATGACCAGATAAAGGGTTTCCAAACATATAGATCAGACAGAACAAATAGGAGTCAAGTGGGAACCACATTATGTCTGTGAAAAATACAGTAACACAGAATGTGAATTGATTGCGGTAGAATTTGAATTTGAAAAACTAGTGAATATTGTAGTTTACAGGCCCCCAAATAATAAGGAGTTTGATATAATAATAGAAAAAAATAGATGACATATGTAGAAAAATAAAGACTGGAATATACTCCTATCCGGAGATTTTAACTTTCCTTTCGTGGATTGGAAAGAACGGTTAGAAGAAAGTGGTTGTATATATACATATAAAAAAGAGAGTAATTGTAGCGCAGAAGATAAGAGGCAATTTTAAAAGCTTCAAGATATGCTATTAGAACATAATATGAAACAAATAAACCACATTCCAACAAGAAAGGACAATGTCCTAGATCTAGTATTTGCGAATGAGGTGAATTATGTTAAAGAAATAATAGAGTATAACACGGGAATTTAAGACCACAATGTCATAGAATAAATAGTCCATTCCAAAGCAAGTGATCGCAGAGATAATCAAAGCCCAAAAGGTTAGGAAGGATATGGAGAATATAAATTTTATAGTAAGAATATAAAATGGTTAGAAATAAATGAAGAACTGAACAAAGAATGGAAAAATGTATTCGTAAGTGATAATATACAGGTAAATACGGACATACTGTGCAAAATACTGGAGAAAATTGTGGAAAAATATGTACCAAAAAAAAGAAAAAAAAAACAATAAACCAAAGACGTGCATATCAAGAGATAGAAGTATCTTATTTCAGAAAATTAGAAAGTGGAAGAAAGATCTTGCAAAAGAAAAATAAATGTGTGGAAAATGATGGAAATAAAATGTAAGATAGAAAATGCAGAACAAAAGATTATACAGTAGAAAGAAAATGAAAAAAAGGACTTTGAAGAAAGGACTCTTCTAAATATAAAAAAAAATCCAAAGTACTTTACTCCTATGCAAAAAAGATGAATAAAGGAAGATTAAAAATAGGCCCTCTAAGAAATGAAGGACGGTTAACGAATAAAAAAAGGAAATATACAACATATTAGCAGAAAAATTTAAGAGTGAGTTCATGCCAAGAATAGCGAATGGTAATAATGAAACAGAAATGGGAGAAGAAAATGTTGAATATCTAACGGATATAGATATTAATGAAGCAAATATTGTCAAGGCTATAAGTGAAATTAAAAATGGATCGACAGCCGGACCAGATGGAGTTCCAGCGATTTTGTTAAATAAAAACTGCACACACTATCGCGAAGCCGCTTGCAATACTGCTAAGACAAAGTGTAGATATGAACAAGATATATGTTAAACATAAATTAGCTTATATAACCCCTATTTTCATAAGTGAATCAAGACTAGAGGCAAGCAATTATAGACCTGTTAGTCTAACATCACATATTATGAAAGTGTATGAGAGGGTAATAAAAAAGAAAATAATGAATCATTTGGTTAAAAATAATTTGCTTAATATAGGTCAACACGGTTTTGTGCCCCGAAAAAGTACACAGACCCAACTGATAGCACACTATGAAAACATATACCAAAATATGATAAATGAAAAAGACACAGATGTGATCTATCTAGATTTTGCAAAAGCCTTTGACAAGGTAGACCATAATATATTAGAGAAAAAAATGAGAAAGCATAATATTGTGGGAAAGATAGGAAAATGGGTAAAAGAATTCCTGCAAAACAGAAAACAGACAGTGGTTGCAAATGATGAGAAATCAGATGAAGATCAGGTAATATATGGCGTGCCACAAGGTACGGTATTAGCTGCACTGCTGTTTGTTATTATAATCTCAGACATAGACTGTGATGTTAAAAACTCTGTAGTGAGAAGTTTCGCCAATGACACAAGAATAAGTAGAGAAATTACTTGTGATGAAGATAGGAACTCACTACAAAGAGATCTAAAAAAAATATATGAATGGGTGGAGATGAATAGGATGGTATTTAACTCCGATAAATATGAATCAATAAATTATGGAAACAGAGAAGGAATTGTATATGCATACAAGGGACCTAATAATGAGACAATCACAAACAAGGAGGCCATTAAAGACCTTGGTGTAATGTCAAATAGGAATATGTTATGCAACGACCAAATAGCAACACTGATGGCTAATTGTAAAGCAAAAATTAGAATGCTATTCAGACACTTTAAAACAAGAAAAGCTGAGTACATGATTATGCTTTACAAAACCTATGTACATAGTACACTCGAGTACTGCAATGTGATATGGTACCCACACTACCAAAAGGATATTGCACAAATAGAGGGTGTACAAAGGTCCTATACTGCTAGAATAGAAGAAGTTAAGGACCTTGACTACTGGTAAAGACTGCAATTTTTAAAACTATACAGTCTAGAAAGGAGAAGAGAACGCTACATGATAATACAAGGATGGAAGCAAATAGAAGGAATTACTGAAAACATCATGGAGCTGAAAATATCAGAAAGAGCAAGCCGAGGTAGATTAATAGTGCCAAAAACCATACCAGGAAAACTAAGGAAGGCGCACGGGACATTAATCCACTACGCACCTGATCGATTATGCAGCGACTATTTAATGCGCTGCCAGCTTATCTAAGAAACATATCAGGAGTGAACGTAGATGTGTTTAAGAATAAGCTCGATAAATACCTAAGATGCATCCCAGACCATCCAAGACTGGAAGATGCAAAATATACCGGATCTTAGCAACTCTCTGGTGGATATACGAGGTGCCTCACACTGAGGGACCTGGGGGAACCCAAACATAGAATAGGCAATAAAAATAAGGTAAAGCTCTCTCTCTCTCTCTCTCTCTCTCTCTCTCTCTCTCTCTCTCTCTCTCTCTCTCTCTCTCTCTTACCCAATTATACATTGGCTTTAATGTTTGTTGCATGGAGTTTACCTTGAAGATTCTCTCTTTCTCTCTCTCTCTCTCTCTCTCTCTCTCTCTCTCTCTCTCTCTCTCTCTCTCTCTCTCTCTCTCTCTCTCTCTCTCTCTTTTAATTACACCTCTATACTGATCAGCTAAAAATTGAAATCTCTTTACTAGCCTTCGTGAGAATTCATTACCTTCCATAGCAAATACTATTCTTCAAATGAAGTTCTACACTGAAGTAAGAGGTTGTGTCTAAAATAACAACTCCTCATATATATGATCTTGATAGAAAAAGACATCTAAACGAAAAAAAATAATTAAAAAATATATGAATGCAAAACCATACTGAAGAATTTCAAGCCCAGTTTTTTTTTAGGTCAAGGAAAAAGGAGTTCCAAATTCATGTTTTTCTCCTTGGAGGACGTGCTCACACTACCGAAGTTTGAGCTGAGATAAATAGTCTAATTGAATATGTTCGAAGAAGTGGGAAAGAAAATAGATTTTAGAGTTGATGCAAGAAGTTGGATGGGAGTTTTGTAACTTTGGTGATATATTATTCAAGTCCATTTTTATTTTCATTTATTTTATTTTTATTTTAGTTATGTCTCTTTTGATTTACTAAATATAGTTCATTTTATTTATTCTGAATTTTAAACTGCATTTTTATTCGTGATATTAGAAATTGAAAAACATATTTTTCTATATTTCTGTGGGATTGGTGTTAAATATTTAGATAAAATCTTTCATTATATATATATATATATATATATATATATATATATATATATATATATACTGTATATATACATTTATAAATATGTATATACATGATATATATATATATATATATATACATACAGTATATATATATATATATATATATATATATATATATATATATATATATATATATATATATATGATATAAATATAATTTATATGTCTATATAAAGAATATATATGCCTATTTATGAATGTATGTCTATATATATATGTTACATATATATATATATATATATATATATATATATATATATATATATATATATATTTATATATATATATATATATATATATATATATATATATATATATATATATATATATATATATATATGTATGTATGTATATATGTATGTAAATATATGCATATATGTATATACAGTATATATATATATATATATATATATATATATATATATATGTATATGTATATATATATATATATATATATATTTATATGTATATATACATATATATTTGTACACATATATATATATATATATATATATATATATATATATATATGTATATATATGCATATATATAGGTATATACATATATATGTATACATATGTATGTATATGTATATGTATATATGCATATATATATATATATATATATATATATATATATATATATATATATATATATATGTATGTATATACACACTGTATATAAGTATATATATGTATGTATATGTATGTATGTATATGTGTTTATATATATATATATATGTATATATATATATATATATATATATATATATATATATATATATATATATATATATATATATATATAACGGATTTTGAGCGAAGCGAAAAATCTATTTTTGGGTGAGATGGCCATGTCGTCCTGATGGAAGTTCCTATAGGGTAGTTTCCTAGGGTATATTACAACTACGGCGATATTCCCAGAGAATTTACCTTAAGGTACCAGAATTCTAACTCCTGGAGCGAGTATCCCTCGTGAAAGGGATATCGCGACATATCAGAGGACGTATTCTTGACACGCCACATGGCAATCTGCATCCTGGACAGAGATTTCGTCTTGTAGGAGGCGATTGGCAAGATACGAATTCGGGAAAGAAAAAGGGGGAGCCGCTCCCAAGGCTCCCTATCATCCGATTCGTATGCGTGCCTGGCGCCAATCCTGGCGCCATCTGTATTCCTTGTAGCGTACACGAGGTGCTACAGATACTGTATGTAGGGAGGGGCCCTACAGCCCTTTCTTAGAAAGGCAAGGGCGGGTCCATCAGGACGACATGGCCATCTCACCCAAAAATAGATTTTTCGCTTCGCTCAAAATCCGTTTTTTGGGCTTAAGCCATGTCGTCCTGATGGAAGTATACCAGAGCATTACTGTATATGTGGATTCTCAGAACGTGCCGTACTCCCCGGAGGTAATTTTTCCCCGGTCGACTAGACCTAGAGACCTAAGATGTTACCGTTATACATCTTTTCAACTAACTATAAACTATGTTAGAGCTTCCTGCCCCCTACAGGGAAGAGTCCTACTAGACTCTGGAAAAGTCTCGAAGAGTACATATACCCATGTATGAATACCAGGCAAGCTAATATAGTAGTCTCGCACTATATTAAGTAAAGCATAGTTTGTAAAGAACCACTGCGTCAATATATATTGACCAGTAATCCGCACAATACTTGTATTGGACAAAGGTTTATATCCGCATAGGAAGAAACTAATAAAACCGCCCTCGTCCCTTTATGGGATGGAGTCCTCCTATTAGGGGACTACATAAACAAATGCAACATTGCTTGCATAACAGAACAATTCTATTAGAATTATCCCAGATAAGGTACATAGAATAAATGCTCAATTATACCAATAAATTGACACAGGTGAAAGAGACGCAAGGTTCTCAAGAACAAGTTTATTGACAGACAATAAATAGACAGGTTAACAACAATTATATATATATATAAAAAGAGGATAACCCAAAACTTCAAGCATAAGTATGATTGTAAACAGAACTTGTTTATCTGAAAGAAAAAACATTAAATGCCACTTTTTTAAGATACCGAGGTATCAAGTCATAAAAGTCTGTATTACAAATCAATTACATTAGCATTAGAAACGCTCGGCACACATGTCTGTACTTATGTTAGGTTCACCTTTGAAAAAAGGAACAGTCTATGTGGGCACTCGGTGCCCTCATTTAGTTTGTAGTACAGTATGTACCTACACACTCACCCTGGACTTAATCGTCCCAATTAAGACCACTGTTCCTCGCAGAGTTAAACAGTAGGGTTAACTACACGACCCACTGCTACCACAGATCTCTTTAGTTCCTCTACTTGCTTCGCATAGTGGCGAAAGAACACTCTGGAAGACTTCCAGCCCGTGTATGAACGGAGATGTTCAAAGTCCATACAATTAAAGAAATTTAGGGATGAGGCAACTTTCCTCGGATCGTGACCTGCGGGTGTACTGTCAGGATCCGCTCTGCGAATAAAATATGTGATTTTCGCTCTGAGTTGATTCAGAGATAAATTTGAGCCTGATGTTTCTCCCCTGAATAGTTGACCACCCTTGAAGTCTGAATTCTACAAAGATAGACCTTTAGGCATTCTACTGGACATAGAGATGCATCTTCTTTCAGAGGGCAGATTCTCCAGGGACCCCACCTGTTGGTGGGTAACTCATTCTTAGCGAGAAACGTAGGATCCGGAAACAGATTCAGTTCCCCCCCATCCAGGAACTGAACACGACCTGCCTCTCTCGAGAGGGCTACGATCTCACTAACCCTGGCCCCGGACGCGAGTGCAAATAGGAAAATAACTTTTTGTGTCAAATCCTTTAACGCACATTCTTCATTGCTCAACAGGGAGGCGAAATAAAGAACTTTGTCTAAAGACCATGAGATGGGCTTTGGAGGTGCTGAAGGTCTGGGCCTAGCACAGGCTTTCGGAACTTTATTAAAGATCTCGTTTTCTAGGTCGATCTGGAAGGCAAATAAAATGGGTCTCATCAAAGCAGATTTACACACTGATATCGTGTTAGCTGCCAACCCTTGACCATGGAGGTGGATGAAGAAAGATAAGCAGAAGTCTGTTGAGATCTCCTGCGGATTCTTTGCCTTTACAAAGGCCACCCATTTTCTCCAAGATGACTCATATTGCCTTTTAGTCGATTTGCACTTATATTCCTCTAGGAAGTCTATGCTGGCTTTCGAAATCCCGAAACGCTTTCTCACCGCAAGGGAGAGAAAATCATGAGCTGCAGGGTCCGGGTTTTCTGTAATGAAGCGCAGACAGTCGACTTCTGGACTCGCTGGGTCAGAACTGGATGTGGTAGCGGCACAAACTTCAGCTGTAGTTCCAACGCCAAGGGGAACCACATGCTGTTCGGCCACTTGTGGGCCACTATTGCCGCTACCCCCTTGAAGGATCTCAGTTTGTTGAGGACCCTCAACAGAAGGTTGTGAGGGGGGAACAGATAAATCCTGGACCATCTGTTCCAGTCGAGGGACATCGCGTCCACTGCTTCCGCTAAGGGGTCCTCGTACGGGGACACGTACAGGGGCAACTTCTTGTTGTTTTTCGTCGCAAAGAGGTCTATCTGCAGTTCTGGGACTTGATTCAGAATGAAGGAGAATAATCCTGCGTCTAAGGACCATTCCGACTCTATCGGTGTGAACCTGGATAGAGCGTCCGCTGTCACGTTGCGGACTCCTTGAAGGTGAACTGCCAACAGGTACCACTTCTTCTTTTCCGCCAATCGGAAAATGGCCAACATCACCTGGTTGAGAGGTGGTGACCTCGACCCTTGTCGATTCAAGCATCTCACAACCACCTCGCTGTCCATCACCAATCTTATGTGGATCGAGTGACGCGGGGAGACTTTCTTTAAGGTAAGGAGCACTGCCATAGCTTCTAGAAAGTTTATGTGAAAGGTCCTGAATAGCTTGGACCAAGTCCCCTGGACTTTTTTCCGATGAGAGTGACCTCCCCATCCCTCCTTTGAGGCGTCTGAGTGAATCGTCATCGACGGGGGAGGTGGCTGAAGAAGAACCGACTTCTTTAGATTTCTGGCTTGGGACCAAGGCCTGAGAAGAGTACGTAGCCGAGGTGGCACTGGTCTTCTCAGATCTCTTCGCGCGTTTGATGCATACCTTCTCCAAACTCCGGTTGCATCCTTTAGCTGTGCTCTTAGCACTGGGTCTGTCACCGAAGCAAACTGGAGAGAGCCTAGTACCCTCTCCTGTTCGCGTCTTGATATCCTTTCGGAATCTAGAAGTCTCTTGACAGAGCCCGCTATCTCCTTCCTTTTCTTCGTCGGGATGGAGAAACAGTGTGACAAAAGGTCCCAGTGGATTCCCAGCCACTGGAACTTTTGGGATGGAGAAAGTCGAGACTTTTTTCTGTTGATCTTGAAGCCTAGGTACTCTAGGAACTGGATCACCTGACTGGAAGCTTGCAAGCATTCGGTCTCGGATGCTGCCCACACCAGCCAGTCGTCCAGGTAGGCTACTACCTGAATTCCCTTTAGGCGTAATTGTTTGAGAGCTGCGCTCGCAAGCTTCGTGAAAATCCTTGGGGCTTGGCTCTGAAGGCGTATAGTCTCTGTTGTAGCCTGAACCCTAGGTAGGGGGAGTGTCGACGGCTGATTGGAATGTGCCAATAGGTGTCTGACAAGTCTATAGAGACTGAGTATGCCCTCTTGGGCAGTAAGGTCCTTATGTGTTGCAGTGTTAGCATTTTGAATTTGCAATTCACTATGAACTTGTTGAGTGGCGACAAGTCCAGAATGACACTGAGATTTTCCGAGTCTTTCTTGGGAACACAAAACAGCCTCCCTTGGAATTTGATGGACTTCACCTTTCGGATCACCTTTTTCTCCAACAGTTCTTGAACGTACTCCTCCAGAACGGGGGTGGAGTGTTGGAAAAACCGAAGGCACGGGGGTGGAGTGCTGTACCAGCTCCAGCCCAGTCCATTCTTGAGTAGGCTTTGGGCCCAGGGATCGAAGGTCCAACGATCCCAAAATTTCATCATTCTCCCTCCTACCAGTATCATTTCACTTGGACTGCCGTCCTGAGGTCTTGCCTCCCTGACCACGACCCCCTCTGAATCCCCTTCCCCTTGAGGGGCGCCTAGACGAGCCTCTGGCTGCTCCTCTAGGCTTTGCTCGAAAGGAAGAAGACTGTCCTTCGAACGTTGGGGTGAATGCCGTGGACTGACCTGGCACAGCCTGGGGTACCCACTGAAAAGTGGTCGGGGTTTGTTCCACCATCTGGGGCACTGGAGGCAATGGCAATTGCAGTTGTTGTTGCTGTCTAGAGGGCTTGGCTGGCCGAGACGGTAGCCTAGTCCTCATATTCTTCCTCTTTGGTTGAGGACCCTCATCCGGGGAAGACTTTCTTTTGATAGCCAGGCCCCACTTCTGGAGAAGGTTTCTATTCTCCACGGCGGCCTTATCAACAACTTCTTTGACCACATCGGTAGGGAAAAGGTCTTTTCCCCAAATGTTGGAGGAGATTAACTTCCTTGGCTCGTGCCTCACCGTAGCCCCGGTGAACACGAACTCCCTACAAGCTCTCCTTGCCTTGACGAAGCCATAAAGGTCCTTCGTCACTGTGGCTAGGTGAGTCTTAGCCACCACCATGAACATTTCATGGACCTTGGGGTCACTTGCCATCGTCTCAAGAGTAGTCTGATGAGACATTGAGGCAGCCAGTCTTTCTTTTGTCTCGAACTCTCTTCGTAAAAGAAAGTCGGACAGCTTGGGGAGGTCCTCGCCGAATTGCCGTCCGGCAATATCAGCCTCCAACTTTCCCACTGAGAACGTCAGATGGACATCCTTCCAGTCTTTGTGGTCCATAGGCAGGGCCAGCGACAAGGGTTTACACTCCTCCAGGGAGGGGCAAGGCTTGCCGGCCTCGACTGCCTTTAGGACAGCCGCAAACCTTTTTTGTAAAAAGGGGAAGGCTTTAGCAGGAGAGGACACAAAGGAAGGGAGCTTCTTGCTCAATGCAGCTACCTTCGAGTTAGAGAAGCCCTTCTCCTTCATCGAGGATGAAAGTAGGGCTTGAGCCTTAGCGTGGTCCATGATTATGACCTCCTTCGGCTCTGTCTCCTCCCTTGAAGCTGGTTCTTTTCTCAGCCGGACATAGCAGTCCGGATATGATGCCTTGCTGGGCCAGAATTCCACCTCCTCTAGGGGAACTGAACCCAGCTTATCCGAGATGACGATCTTTCCAGTCGTCATCGGCATGTGCTCAGCATACCTCCATGGGTTAGCATCTGAGCATAAGGGAAGGTCTTTCACATTGAGCCTTTTCCGGGGCCCATGTGATTCTGCCAGGGACTGCATCCGCAGTTCCATAGCAGCCGCCTTCTCCTGATTCTCCTTCTGCATTTGTTGGATCATTCCAACAATCGAAGAGAGGGCCTGTCCCAGCTCTACTGGGAGACCGGCCGATGTTGAGGGAATAGGCTCCGGAATCTGAACCGGAGTAGCCGACACCTCGTCGACCTCATCCTCTACGACGTCCGGGGCTTGAACTTCATCCTGACCTTCTGCCAGGAGGTCTTGTTCCAAACGCTCGTCCACGTCAGACATCCTGTCATCTAACTGGATGTCTTGCATCGCAACCGCGACTTCAACGTCCACCTGGACCTGATCTTGGGGGATCTCCTCTTGAGGCTGGGGAATCACTGCATCAGCTGATGCCTTGGGAAAAAGATACGTCCTCATCTTCTCACTTGGAAGATAAGGGCCAGAGGTGTTCTTTTGGAAGCCCCTTACCCAGGTACGAAGCTTCTCCCTTGCTATATCCCTTGATTCCGCCGTCTTAGGGGAATCAAAAGCCTCAGTAATCAGGTTAGTGCATACAGTAAATACCTGAGGGTCCCAATACTGGAGATCATCCTTGGAGACAGCGCATGCTGTGTGTCTCCTACAAAACTCATGTCCGCAGAGGTACTTGCTGCGGACGTTGCAGAAAACATTTCCGCACTTCGGAGGGTCCTCCTGTAAAGAGAAGAAATTTCCATGAGTATCAAGTGAACTATGTATCACTGGATATGCATAGTATAGCATAACAATTCATAAAGGAAAGACACACACTTGTGTTTCCCTCACAACCCATTGTTGCAGCCTTCCAGATAATAAAATCAAATGGTTAATCTCTTCTAGAGTAACCAATGCAAGGTTTCCAGAGGAAACAGGTGAAGCTCACACCTAAGCAATGATTTTAAGATACTGGATAATAGACAGGAAAGAACTCACTTTCCTATCTGTAGGGCAACAGCAAAGGGATGTGCAAGAAAACACAAAAGTGTTAGAACACACAGTGCTGTACCAAAACCCTTACCATAGTTTTCTTCTTACTGTATATGTTATACTGAAGAATACTAGTACAGTATAGGGGGATACGTGCCGGCCGGCACTTGCCGGCCGGCACACACCATAACTAGCTTTAAAGTATACTACTTAACAGCTATAAGGCGGCAGAACTCTGGTTCAAATGCATGTGCCGGCCGGCAGCAACTGCCGGCCGGCAACAGCCAATGTCGGCCGGCAATGGCTGCCCGGCCGGCAACTACACAAGGTAGTACCCAGCTGCCGGCCACACTCTAGGTGACCAGCAGACAAGAGCTGACATAAGCCGGCCAGCAAAGGTACAAGACCGATGCCAGCCGGCAGCAAAAGAACCAGAGGACTACACCTGCCCGGCTGCCGGCCTCATAGCGCGGCAGCCGGGTCGGGTACAGCACTAGAAGAAAAATAGAATGGATGCCGGGATAAGAGTGTACACTACCTCCAAGCCCGGTAATCCGAAAGAGTGCATATAAGGAAGGGGGAGAATCTAATTCAGGCTTCCTGACCAATGCCGTCTGGCTCTACAGGCAGGCATGAATGAGGGACCAAGGGAGGTCCGGGCAGCACTCAAAAATATAAGACCCTTGCCGGCCGGCAGCTCTGCCGGCCGGCAAGGGGCTGAGTCAATTCCACATCCTAACCTATACTAGGTCCAGATGTAGAACGACGTACAGTACGGTAATGGCTAGGCCATTACGGAGATAGAGGGGGAAGGGACAAGAGGGTCCTACCAACCTTGCTTTAGTGACGGATCACCCGCAGCCAAGAAACTTATCTTAGCCTAAGGGAGATCTAAGGGGGAAGGCCAGCAATACTTGCCAGCTCCCAGAGCACCAAAGCAAGGAAGGTGTTGCTACTCCCAGGGAAAGAAACTTATCCTCCCCCGAGAACAGCAACAAGGACTAGTCTGGTAGATCACAAAAGAAGGAATCATATCCACAGAAACCTTCGGTAGTGACCTAAGGAGGCTAAGCCCCCTTTGTCTGTGTCAGGCCAGCGAGGGAGACTCTACCCCAAGCCAGACAAACACAGACTCAGACTAAAAAACTCTGTTGTTCTGTCCCTCTTTGAACCATACTACTGGAACAGGAAGGTACAGTAACACCCCAGTATAGTTTTATCGAAAATAAATTCGGAAAAAACACTTAGGGATAAGCCCAAGGCTTACACAGAGGGAAAGGGATTGCATACCTTCTCCGAAGAAAAGAAAGCAACCGGGGAGTATGATAAAGTATACTAAGGCTCCATAAGCAACTTAGCCTAGGCACCAAGAGAATCGATTACCTAAATCACCGAAACTCACTCGTATACTATCTTGGAAATATTCCACACAGTCTTAAATGTATAAAACATAGCCTAAAGCTTCAATAAAATTTTTATTACACTCGGAAAAACCAAAATCATGCATGAAGTACTAGGACCAAACGACTAGGCTACATGGCCTAGCGTAGGCCAGAATGGCGAATACTTCGCCAAAATAATACTAAGACGAAGGAAATCCTATGTAATGCTAAATAGCTAAAATTTATTAAAGCAAAACAACCGGGAATGTCGCTCTGACTAACTAAACTTATACCTAGCGAGCGACAGCGTCCAGGACGCCTCCGGTAGGCTACGGCTCTTGTATCAAAGATTAATCCTAGTAATCACTCAAAAATTTACCAAGAGCCTACATTTATACATAAAAGACATTATACTCAACTTATCAGAGGCCGACGAAGACGGAGAAGCCATGAAAAGTAGAATAAATCCAAGATTTGCGAGAAACACAGGAAAAAACACCGAGTTGTTTAGCTACGCAAAAAGGAATGCAGATGGCGCCAGGATTGGCGCCAGGCACGCATACGAATCGGATGATAGGGAGCCTTGGGAGCGGCTCCCCCTTTTTCTTTCCCGAATTCGTATCTTGCCAATCGCCTCCTACGAGACGAAATCTCTGTCCAGGATGCAGATTGCCATGTGGCGTGTCAAGAATACGTCCTCTGATATGTCGCGATATCCCTTTCACGAGGGATACTCGCTCCAGGAGTTAGAATTCTGGTACCTTAAGGTAAATTCTCTGGGAATATCGCCGTAGTTGTATTACACCCTAGGAAGCTACCCTATAGGAACTTCCATCAGGACGACATGGCTTGAGCCCAAAAATATATATATATATATATATATATACATATATATATATATATATATATATGTATATATATACAGTATGTATATATAAATATATATATGTATATATATTTATATAAATATGTATATATATATGTATATATGTATATATGCATATATATATGTATATATATTTCTTTGTATATATATATATATATATATATATATATATATATATATATATATATATAGATATATATATGTAGGATCTATATATATTCATATGTATATATATGTATGCTATATATATTTATGTGTAT
>NW_027171172.1:0-50000 GCF_036898095.1 Palaemon carinicauda
TTATGGGAAGCTTGGAAATTAGCAATAGAAAAAGAGAGCAACAGCAAAGGGGAAACTAAAAGGAGATACAATCTTAAGGCAAAGGAGAGATTTTTCCTTATAGGAGATTAACTTAGAAAGAAGGTCCCTTATTATCTTAAAAACTTGAAGTTCCTTTTCGTATTTTAAAAGAAATGGGGGAATTTGAATTACTTAACTGATATGGGTAGACGTAGAGGTATGTGGCTGCACATAAACTTGCTAAAGAAATACAACGAACGCCCACTACCAGTAATAACTGTGTCGCAGCAAGAAATTTGTTTTGAGAAAAACTCTGATGTGCTTAAGATTTTAAAGTCATTTAACTTTAGCTTAGAAGAAAAACGGATTGAATTATATAATGTTTTTCTAAATTATCCAGAAATTGTTAGTGATAACTCAAGTTTAACAAATGTCTTAAAACATGATATTGAGTTACAGGACACTAAACCCATTACACAAAGTCTGTATCGTTTGATTGCAGAGAAGATAAGTATGTTCAAAAGGAAATCAAGTATATGTTATATAATGATTTGATGAATCTTAGCGAGAGTGAGTGGTGTTCTCCGGTTGTTCTGGTGAAAAAGAAACATGAATCAGATAGGTTGTGCATTGATTTGAGAAAAGTAAACAGTGTTACTAAGCAAAGTAATTTTCCCCTTTCAAAGCCCCCTATCCTCCCAAGCTAGGAACAAGGAGGGCCAGGCAATGGCAGCTGATGACTCAGGAAATAGAACTATAGGCACCTTCAAACACACCATCCCTAATTCGTTAAGGTCATCAATATTTTGGTCAAGTGATTGATATGCCATGATGTTCATATTAGAAATGAGAAATATCAGAGTGAAATAATAAGTTTAATCAATAAAATGCAGAGAAATAATCTAAAAGATGATAGGCCTAATTCCCAACACATACCAAACTTTCTTTATAAGTCCTTCGACGAATGAATAGTAAATTCACTGTTGGGTATAAGTAGTATATATGAATATATATCCCCAAAAATATTTCAGGAAGAGTATTATATACAAAAATGTTACATTTCAAGTAAGCCATAAATAGGCATATAACAATAAAAATATTACACTAACAGGCCACTGTATATCAAGAAAATCAAAATGTAAATTCAAGAAAGGGCAAAAATAGTTCATAAATATATACCAACTAAAAAAATATCCCAAAAAGGTTATTTATTTATATACATATATATATATATATATATATATATATATATATATATATATATATATATATATATATATATATATATATATACATATACTTATATATATATATATATATATATATATATATATATATACATATATATATATATATATATATATATATATACTATATATATATATATATATATATATATATATATATATATATATATATAATATACTTATATATATATATATATATATATATATATATATATATATATATATATATATATATATATATATATATATATATATATATATAAATGTATATATATATATATATATATATATATATATATATATATATATATATATATATATATATATATATATATATATATATATATATATATATATATATATATATATACATATATATATATATATATATATATATATATATATATATATATATATATATATATATATATATATATATATATATATATATATATATATATATATATATATATATATATATATATATAGATACTGTATATATATATATATATATATATATATATATATATATATATATATATATATATATATATATATGTATCCATGTGTGTGCTGATGTGGAAAGCTAGGACAGATGGCTGGTTGTGAGAGGTGTTGAGGAGGCTGAATCCTCGTTGACTAACAATCAGTGAGCTACGTCAACCAGGTGGTGGAAATGGGAGAGGATGTACGCACCGGGGATTGGTAACTTGACGTCAGCATCGAGACACTTCTATGCATAATTGGCGGTTCCAATCAATAGAGTGTGGGTTTTATAACCGTACATAGGTATCGCAGATCCGTTGGCAGCTACCAGGTGAATGTTGGCAAATTTAGTCATGTCCTGTAGAGTAATCTTGACATAAAATAACCGTAAGAATCCGTGGGTATCAAGAATCACACGGCCATACCTGCGTCATATAAAAAGAAAAGATTAAGGACAGGAAGGTCACCGCCACTAGTTATTGCATACTTACACGTTTTTATCCACTGACAACTATACGCAAATTTCTTCGCAGCAGCCCTGAATTTTAAGTAGTAGTAGCCTAACTGCAGCTGATGGGTGTTAGTAATTTACTGAAAAAGTCGGTGGTTGGGGCGTAACTGAGAGGTGGCATGTACGGGTGGTGGGTTGCTTTGTCGCTGCTCTGGCATGTCAGGGGCGGGGCCACTGAGTCCTGCCACACCCACGTTAACTTCGGTCAAAGTTGAATACCTATTCCCCTCCTTAGAAATGGAGGCGTTAGTGGAGGTCCAGAAGGCACTGAAGTGGCTCTCCATAAGGCATTGACTTGGGTTATCAGGACCTTCATGGGCAAAATATCTATATTGGCGATGACACATGCACAGGTTCATGTAGGCACGTTACCCAAAGTGCACGAAGTACATTCAATACACAATGAGAAATGCAGCAGCAGGAAGCAGGTGAACAATACTGGTCATTTCCCTGATAGAAAACGAAGCCTTATAGCTCCTAAAGTTATTGTGAGAATAAAAAAAAGTTATGTGGGTGGCCGCTGAAGGCGAGTACTACTCAAGGACATATAATTTGAAGTCTTCATACATTATGGGGTTTCCCCTACTTCGCACAGCCAATTGGAGATTTCAGGGCAGTGTACCCAGGGATGGTCCCGAGAACATATTCAGCTTTAGTGTTTGACAGAGTTACGCCCTTTAAGCAAAACTGAACTTCTGCACGTGGGAACCAGGTTAAAGTGTCCAAGGTGTGGCGTTAATAGCTGAGTGCGTGTCAAAGGACAACATCATCAAGAAGCAAGGCACGGGAGGTAGTTTAACACCCTGGTGGTCGACAAGGTGCCGACGAGCAGTTAGGTTATAACTGAGAGACTTGTGAATGCAACTGAACTTTATTTGGTCGGAGCTTGAATATTTATATAACCTGTTCCAGTCAAAAACGGCATATTTGGGAGTGGGTGGGTCGTTTCTTATTATTTTTATTGAATGTTTAAGTAATAGATCGCAAATTTGTGTTGATGGGCACCATAGTGAGTATAGGAATGTGATATTTTGTAATCCTCAGTCTCAGTGTAGTGTTCTTGGTCCTTTATTTTTCATACTTTATACACATGACACGTGGTTTCGTCCAAAATTACGCATATGATGCTACACTCTTTGCATTAATTCCCTCTCTTGAATGTAGATATCGGATTGCTGAATCCCTTAGTAGAGATCTAGCTAAAATATGAACATGGTGAAAGTTATGGGGCAAGAAGTTTAAACTCAAAGTATGCTTATTTTAATTCTTACATTTTTATTGTTTCGAGTATTGTTCTCCTTCTTGGTCTTCAGTTGTTTATTTCCATCTCAATTTATTGGACAGAAACTTACGGTCTATTAAATTTCTTGTTCCTAAACTAGATATTGATCTCTAACACCGTAGTTCAATTAGTGGGTTTTATATATTGCCTAAAATTTTTCATAATTCTGATCATCCTTTACATTCAGATCTTTCCGGACAGATTCATCTTTTTTCGTAATAATAGACATGCAGTTAATTGTAATAGCCATGCCTTCATAATCATGAGGCTGAATACTGATAATATTTCATAAGTTTTATTCCAGTTGTGACCAAGACTTGGAATGATCTATTTAATTGGGTAGTGAATTGGTAGAACTTCAAAATTTCAAACTTGTAGCTAATGTTTTCATGTTGAACATGCTGACATAAGTATTTTTTTTTTTTTGCTTATATATGACATATATGTTTTGATGTTGTTACAGTTTATAAATTATTTTATTGTTAATTTTTTCTTACTTTGTTCAATTATTTCCTTATATCATTTCCTCACTTTGCTATTTTTCCCATTGAAGCGGTTAGGCTTATAGCATCTTACTTTTTAAACTAGGGTTTTACCTTCGCTAATAATAATAATAATAATAATAATAATAATAATAATAATAATAATATATTAGAAAGAGTGTATGAATACAAACGTCCCTATTATTACTGGTTCCTTACAGCCATCGTTGCTACTCTCGGGCTCTCTATGTCTCTCTCAAAGACAAGTCAAAACAGCTTTCTACACCGCAAAAAAATGCCCTATTAAACCTGGCTGCTCTAAGTTTTCGTGTGTTACCTGATCTTTCCATTTTCTCTATTAATAGCAGCAATATTATCATAGGGTGCAGTACTCAAGTAGGGGGTCAAAGGGTAACCCCACCCTTTGGCCTTCTTCGGTAGGAAACTGTCTAGTGTGGAATGTGGGTACTCCTTATTTAACCAATAATTGAGGGAATTGCATAGGTTCCACCATTTCTTAGAAGTATGGCCGTTTGTCATTCGCACGGACAACATGACTTTGGTGCACTTCTTCACTCGAAGGTCAGACGATTGGTCCGCTCGTCAACGTCCAAATCTCTCTGGCACATATGAATGCAATTACACCCTTCAGCACGTCCGTGTGAAATTGATTCCTATTTCCAATAACATTTCAAGAAATAATTGGCAGCTATTCATCTGGGATTACTGTGCATGGGCAAAATCCATACGGAAAGATCCATTGTATCAAATATGTAAGACAACTAATTTTTTTTATGACTTTTTTCGGAGGTTTTATTCATGAAGACAAATGAATTGACACCACATAAAGAATGAACACAAATACAGAAATAATAGAGAAGCACATCCATTCGGAATTGGGGCCGAAGTCAAAGTGAAAGTTGCTCTACATCTCTAGTAAGTGGAGCCTACCCTCCAAATGCCAAACTTTACTTATTTTGTTACAAGTTTAAATGGACTTTCAGGTTTGCTGAAGTAATACTTCTAATAAAGGATGATGGTTTGTATTTTTGTAGGAACAACTTCTTGATAATAAACTATATATAATTTCTACACAAAGAAATAGAAACCTAACACTATTGACAATACATAATAACCTATACAAAAAGAAATACCATCTTAGCATTTACATATGACCATTTGTTAATTGACCGAACTCGTGACGGAACAAGTGTCAACAAACTTAAGATAAGGTTCAATGCTCAAACGAGCACCAACTCTTCAAACAAATCTACCACAATGCAGTTCAATCAGCCATAGTTTTTAATCTATTTTAAATATCATTACAGTACACTTGAATACCTATTTATTAAGAGAAAGACGACATGATATTCAAACAAGTAGTAGATATGTTAATAGTAGTAGGAGTGTAAAACACCTTTAGGAAGGGCCAGAAAATCCTAGATTTCGATTCTCTGGTGATATTGATATAAACAAGAGTGATCAGTGATAACATGCAGATAGTATCATCTCTGTGTTCCAAAATGGTAGTCTCTTGCTGTAGACTTACCATCTTTCAGGTGTGGGAAAGCAATGTTGCCAAAGAGTATAGAGAACCAATGTAAAATTTACTACCGAATATAGCGTTATAAAGCAATCTCCAGTTATTACTTTTATAAATGAAGAAAATAAGATATAAATAAGAATTCGATAGTAAGTACTGAAGCTTACTAAAAAGAACATCATTGATTATAATGACCAACTTTGCAGATAATAGGACTGATGTAATCTATGAAGCCAAATGGGTGTGATGTGCACCAAAATAATTCAAACAAGTAAAGGTGTAGTGGAACGGGAGAGCTGATTGCTTTGAGATGACCGAATCAATGGGAAATTTTTTTAGAAGGTCCTTGTGCTGAAACTGAGAGACATTTTATGGCAGCAGGAACATGTCTGTTAACTATGATGGAAACTTCCTACTCAGCTGTTGAAGCCATCGTTGAAACAATCCCATACGTTTATTATTATTAAGTAAATATATTTTGTAGTGCAATGATATATCCTAACATCATCTTACCAACAAGGGAGTTTTCAAACAAAGTATACAAAGATATTTTTTTTTATCATATGTAAAACAGGAAGTAAAAGAAAGACATGAAAAAAGATACCAAATAAGACTTAACATAAGTGAACTCATTGACAGTGGGAAATATCCACATGGGACTGGGTACTCGATGAGGAGTGTCTCCTTAAAAAAGGTAAGTGATCATTTTTTTAATAGGATTTCATGGGTATTAGAAATAATCTTCCAGGAAGATTATTATTATATATATATGTATTATTATTATTATTATTATTATTATATATATGTATATATAAATATATAAATATATGTATGTATATATATATATATATATATATATACATATATATATATATATATATATATATATATATATAAATATATATATATATATATATGTATATATATATGTGCATATATATATATGTATATATATATATATATATATATATATATATATATATATGTGTGTGTGTGTGTGTGTGTGTGTGTATGCATATCAACAATAATTTCACAATTAAGAATGAGTCCCAAATTTCCAAATGAGTTATATATAATAAAAGAGATACTGTTAGTGCAAAGATCTGGATGCTGAGGAACATCTGTCATAGACTAAATCATAATCATTCTTAGAGGAATTTTTTTTAGTAAAATTGAATTGAATTCTTATATAAAGAAAATTCACAAAAATTCAACAGCTTTTATTTCTATTAATGATATCTCTAATAAAGACAAAATTCAACTACTTTTGCCAGCTATCACAGTCAATGCAGTTCACATAACCTTTGATTGTTTATTGAAAGTAATATTGAACTCACTTCTTAAATGGAATTTGATACCCAAGTGTTATCTTCAATCTCGTATGCACTCTATTTGTCAGGATTTGGTAAATGCTTTGTTTTCTTCTCACTTTTCATTCGATACTTGTTAAGTTCCGTTTGATCATTTTTATAATAAAGATCCCTGTAGTGAGCTTCTGAAATTGCAGAGTGAATTGATTCCAAATAACTTTAGACGTATATGCTTTCGACGCTATTCATGATCTCTGAATAGTATCTGTTCAACTTCTTATCTGCTACAGACTTTATCTCTTCCGCGTGATAAGGCATTCAGAGGTGTTATCATTCGGCTCAGTGATAAAGGCTACTTGTACCTGTAATATTCAATTTATTTTTCTCATAAATAGTATGCTTCGACTAAACATATTGTGAGTTAGATCATCTAATTTTAGGTATATTGTAATTGTTAATTTTAATAGTGAAGAGATGAGGGAGCTTTAGTCTAACCGCTATCTGTTATATCCATCTCTGCGTATATTGCCACATATATTGTTGAGGAAGGTAAGGCCTTGGGGGATGGGGGTGAGGAGGACCAACATCGTGATAAGAGCTCTTTCAGGCAGAGCTGCTGATAAGGACAGTTTTTGTCTTGTAATTTTCTCCTGTTGGTGAATGGTAAGCATGAGAAAGAAATCTTGATTTGTTGGTAAGGTGAAAAGTCACTGTAGACTTTGAATGTATACAGAGTTTTGGATTACTTTTAAGATAAAGTAGTTTTCAATAAATATCTTCTGAGATGAAGAGGGAAACTCCATGTGACTGTCTCTGGAGACCTTCAGAAGTCTTAATTTCTCTTTTATTACCAATTTTGAGAATATTTATCTTTCCTTTCTCACTATCAGTTGACTAGGTTACCAGTTTTCACCTATTTTACATCAATCTGGATGACATAATAGTTGCTGAATCGATCACAGTAAAACTTTCATAATGATGACATTCTTATGTAAAAAAGCGGGCTTTAACTAAATCATTTTAAGAAGCTGCATCTAGATAATTTAAGGTAATAATGATAAACATAAATTATCTGACAATAATTGAATAAAAAAGAAATATAGTGTCTTAAAATTTACGATATATTCTAATTTGTTCACATCCGTAAATGAACAAAAGGTTTCATGATATTGCATGCTTTTTTCTCATTTCTCTTTAAATATGACAATAATTTTTAATGCAAGAAAAAATTAAATTCTCTCTTATATCATTTCGAAAATATTTCCAAGAGAAAAAGTTAAGGTGTATGATATAATAAAGAAAATAGTTGTTAAGCAATTGAGCAGAAAAATTCAAACACGTTAGCGGTCACTTTGCAGGCGAATGTACATGTTAGTGTATATCAAGCCATTTTATAGTCGCACTTGATCAACTTGTGGATAGCACACCAGTATTTTGCGATTCCATGACGACATGGAGCCTACCACCAGCTGTATCCTTTTACATTTTATTGAATATGTAATCAGTGGAACTTTACTGCAACTGGTATTGGAGGCATGTTATGAAAGTAAATTTTCTAAGCTATTTGAAGGTAACTAAAAGAGTTAAAATTCTCTTTTGGCATTTCTCCCCAGATGCCAGGATGCTTTCCTAGGTTGCATCAGTCTAGCAGAAGACCTTGGCACACTGCTGAAACACACTTTACCTTTTTCATAAAAAAAATGTTTATCCTGTATTGAATATGAGTGGTAATTCATCACTTCTAATCAAGGGATAAAGGAATGGGAATTTCAAAGAATTTGGGCAGACTACAAATGGATAATTTTAGGGGTCCATTCTTTTATTTGGAGATTATGTTGACAACCGTGCTTGCAAAGAACACATAAATCCGGGTATTTATTTATGATAATTATTTTTCTGTGAACAGCGGAAGTGATTTCATTAAAAAAAACCAGATATTCAGCATCAATGCTTGCTTTAAGACACACTGGCTGTATCATCTAGCATGGCTCAGGAATGTTTAAATCACTGGCTACACAATCACTCCCACTTTCTGCATAGCCTCTGCAACATTTAAAACGCTTCATGGAGGTAATAATCACTGCCATATCTTTGCTCAGGCAGCCTCTGTAATGTTTCAAACGCTTCAAGAAGGATAACCTCATTGTGTACTCTACCACGGAAACTTACTGCACTACATCTAAAATGTTTAAAAGACTCCTAAAAAGCCGAAATCAAAGGCTATACAACCATGTGCGCTTACTACAGAGCATCTATAAGGCTTAAAACGCTTCTGGAAGGCTGAAATCCCTGAGTGCCTCACCACTTGCATTGTCTAAATATCCACTTGCATTTACTGTATCTCCTTGGAGGATTATTTTTTTTTTTTGGGGGGGGTGGTTATTTTTATTGTTGTTTGCCAAATTCAGAGAGAGAGAGAGAGAGAGAGAGAGAGAGAGAGAGAGAGAGAGAGAGAGAGAGAGATGTAGTAATTTTTCTGTATTTCTGTGTGTGTGTGTGTGAAAGAGAGAGAGAGAGAAAGATGTAGTTATTTCACTGTGAGAGAGAGAGAGAGAGAGAGAGAGAGAGAGAGAGAGAGAGAGAGAGAGAGAGATTTCTGTATTTCTGTGTGTGTGAAAGAGAGAGAGAAAGATGTAGTTATTTCACTGTGAGAGAGAGAGAGAGAGAGAGAGAGAGAGAGAGAGAGAGAGAGAGAGAGATTTCTGTATTTCTGTGTGTGTGAAAGAGAGAGAGAAAGATGTAGTTATTTCACTGTGTGTGTGTGTGTGTGAGAGAGAGAGAGAGAGAGAGAGAGAGAGAGAGAGAGAGGGGGGGGGGGGTAGTTAGTGTAATGATTGTTTGTTGTGAGAAAGACTGTAGGTAGAACTGAGGTTGTTTGTTGGTTTTTAGCTAGGTTAGGACAGTGGCGAATGGCTTGGGCGAATGCTCTTCTTGATTTGAGTGCAGCAAGAGACAGTTGTGTGAATGCTGGATTATTATTAGTATTCTCTTACCAGTGTGGAAGTGTTTATTTCAGCAGTCGCAATTGCTCTTTTGGATTTTTTTTTCTTTTTTGTATTTTGGCCTGGAATGTGTTGTTTGTGGCCTTCCATGTACATGAATAGCTTGATGATGAAGACCCATATTGTACAATGATTTTTGGAATACATAGGTGATCAAGAATTTTTAACCATTGATGACCTGGCCCGTAAAATAAGATATTCATGTTTGTGATGATGATGATGATGATGATGATGATGATGATGACATTGATGATGACCGCCACCTAAGTGACTGTTCTGTCAAGTAGATTGGAGCATGAGTGGGTATTGTTGGCAACCGAACTGCGGCAAATTGCCATATGAAGACTGGACCCTTTGTTGGGTAGAGTGTTGATATTTATAAATTTACATATATAAAGATTTAATTAGGTGTTTTTAGAATACAATGATTTATTTTAGTTTTAAGTATTTTTTGGTACAGTCTGTGAACTATGTCGGTGTCAGGATTTGTGAGGAATTTTCTATTTTTTTTAGTATTCTATCTACTGAATATTTTTTTTTTTTTTTTTGAAGATTTAGGTGAAGTGACTTGTTTATCAGTACTTAGTATTAAGGTTTTGTGATTGGTAATTTTTTTGTTATTTGAATGGTTTTTTTTTCCTAGTATTTAAGTGAATAATTAGGGTTTAAGGTTATGTTTTGTTTTTATGCCCTTTTTTTCTAGGAATGTTAGGGGAAAGTTTGTTCTGGGACAATTGTCTGCTAGAGTGATCAAGGGTGTGGGGTTGGCTTTTGTGTGTATCCTCTTCGAGAAGCCTAATATTTATCATTATTATCATCATCATCATCATCATCATCATCATCATCATTATCATTATGGGTAGTAGTAGTAGTAGTAGTAGTAGAGTTGGAATTGATGTAAAGAGAGTAGCATCATTTGCATATGCAACGAGCCTCTTTTCTAGTCGAATCTACATTTTATGTGTAGCCTATGAAAAAGGAAAAGTAATCGGCCAGGAAGACTACCCTAGTGAGTACTGGATATTAACATCAACTACACTTTATGATTTATTTCTTAGAAATTAGATAATGATGCTAAGAAAAAACCAGCCCACTCCCAACACTCTGAGTTAGAAAACAATGTCCTCATGATTAACACGGCAAAGGGCACCACTAAAATCAATGCCAATCATAAGGAATTCTTTGCCACTATCAAGGCATTTCTTTACAGCATCCGAGAGTGTAAGAATGGCATCACATGCCACAAGGCTTTATGAAAAGGCAAATTACAAATTAGTGAATATATGATTGCCCTTTGCCTAACTATTTAGACGTTTTTCAATAAGAATTTTAAAATCTGTAGATAATATGGGAGTTATAGAAAATGGCCGAATTATCAGTTGGACCTGAGCTACCACAAATTCATTTACATAATGGTGTAACATTACTAATTCTCCAACTTGTGCTAAAAGCTCCTCTTCTTGCTACCTAACTATTTGCTTTTACACCTACTTGAACATCCAGGTCAGTCAAGTGAGCTTTAATTTCAGGAGATCAAAAAGCTAGACTAGTTAGTTGGGTATACCACCACATGCAATTATTGCCTTGTCTCTACAAGGTTTAAAACTTTTCCAGAAAGCTAAAATAACAGGAAACATCACCACTTGCCCTTACTGCACGAACTTTACAACGTTTACAACGATTACAGAGCGCTAAAATTGTTAGGTGTTCAATCCCAGAGAGCTTCTATATTGTGTATAACGCTTCCAGAAGGTTAAAATCACTGGCCATAACACAATATCTATTTATTGGATAACTCTTACAACGTTCACAACGCTTCCAGACTGCTCAATCAATGGTAATTCTTTACTCATACAATCTGGACAATGGTTTTAATGCTGAAACCCAACATACACTCACTGTATACTCTCAATAGAATTTAAAATGCTTACTGAAATCTTGAATCCCTGCTGAATCTTTGTTCAGACAGTATATACAATTTATTGCATCAGTTTAGACACCGACTGTAATAAAAGAAAGCTAAGCATCCTGGCACCTTGGGTAAATTTTGTAGGATTCTCCAGGCTTTTACAGGCTACTGCTGAATATGCAAATCCATTCAGTCTTGAATGCATCACAGTCACAGCACAAGGGTCCTTATGCAATTTTATCAGGATTGCTCAGTCTATTCAGGACTTCATCGAAGCAGGCAGAAGTACTAAGACCTCATTTACACTATATTTCCAGGAGCTAAATATAACCGCATGATCGCTGGAAATTTCAAGAGGGATTTTTCGTCATTCTCATTGGTATCATCACACCAGGCAAAGGCACCAATAACAGTGATTATATATTAGTACCAACACCATGGTATAAATGCATGAGTTTTGGTACCTGAATTTTCTAACCTTTCTATTTCCTTCAGGAAAGTTAAGTACACCAGCGTACAAAGGACACTCTAGAAATCCTGAATTTTATGCTTTTTAACTGACTTCTTCAAAACAACCAGGAGTAACAGGAATATTAATTATTCCATAGTACCAGTACATGAATCTGTTTACCCACACAGGAACTTTGGTCACTTCCATTGGATATATTCAAGTTTTCTTTTTGGTTTTATTGGAACATGGAAAAGAATCGGAAATTTATCTTCATACAAGATTATTCTACCTAATTCATGGTTTCATCGGAACACACAAAAGAAGTGGGATATTAATATGTGAGTCTGTATAGAAAGGGTTTGCAATTTTTTTCATAAATAAATAGCAAAGTTTTTGTTTTGAAGATGCTGTAGTGCTGGATAAATTGCATAAAACACACCATTAACAAATTCCTAATTTCAACACCGAGTAACAATCACACTATCCTAAACTAAGCTTCTCGCATTGACTCTACTGGGTGTTATTGTTAAAAATAGACTTACCATCATGATAATTTTGGATATATTAATTTTTTAACATTTTTACTTGACAAAACCTCTATATGAGGGAGAAATTTAGGTTAGTAAATAAGTTTTGATTAGTATTACTTAGAAATTATTTGAAAACAATGATGGTACTCGGACAAAAATACTTCAGACCATTCAGCTATTAGGAAATTTTTCCGAGCTAAAAGGGCACCCTTCTGAGTGAGAGTAAATGAGTCTTATTAAAAACATTGTGTGTAGTTATTTTCTGAATTGAAAAATAAAAATAAATGCACTGAATATTTTTGTAAACAACTAGAGTTAGAAATAGTATAAATATGATACAAGTAAATGCTGTGATGGTCATGATAAATTTATAATACAAATAATGTGACTACAAGGTGGAGCAAATCTGCCTCACTAAGAAAGTGATTATATGTAAGATTATATGTAAGTATATGCTCTCCCTATGTAGGTAGGAATCTATTCCTGACTCAGGCATTGAAGGCTGCTGCAGGTTGGGTCACCCAGTCTATATCCAGCTCTTGTAGGAGATGCATTGTCTTAAATTATACTCCTTTCTGAACAACCTGTATCTCATTGACATCCTCCAGTCCTAAACTTCCTACATGGAGCAGTGTGTTGCTTATGATCTTAAACAGCCAGAATGCAGACTGCACGTAGGCCTACGGCTGCTTCCCGGAGATCTGCAGGCCTGCTGATTCCCACTCAACCAGACCTTTGTGATGTGGCATGTGCACATTTATGGATGGCATATGAGCAACGTGCAATTGAGGCCTTCCAGACCGGACTTGTCAACGGTACCACATCTGAAACACTTGGTACCCCTATTAGGGTTCCAGCATCCGCAGCCTCTGAAAAAAGTTAGATGGAGTTGTCAACCTCCACATTCCAATCATGGCAAAGATCAATGTTGTGTTGGCTCCACTTTACAATGTGAAGAAGCTGGTTCCGAAACAATAGAAGGGTTGACCTGGGTTTCGTTTGGTGCCTAAGGAAGGCTAGATTAGTACTCCAATCTCTGCCACCTAATCAAGCTTCTAGGAGTAGCGCACTGGCATAACATCGTTAACTCGTGATTTTTTTTAGAATGAAAGAGAGAACCATCCAATACAAATAAACTATTAGGTATCTACCAAGTTGGAGGAATTGTGCGGGAAGCTTCCTATCTAGTTTTCCGGCGCTGAGAACCTCCCCTGAGGAATGTGATGCTGAGTTGGAGGACGACATGGCAGCAGCCATCCCTTTAGCAGCAATAGATACTCTACGTAAGGAGGAGCTCACGATGGACATGAAAACAGTTAATTCAGGGGCACCGAAGGATCCTGTATACCTGTTACCGAGAGTGAAGGTATCTGCAGGCAATTGACACCTGCAGAAGTCGCCAGAAGTAGCTGGCCTTAAGCCGTTTTATGTTATGAGACATCGTCTATTAACTTAAGAAAACCAAGTACTTTACACATACGAAGTTGGGTATGTATGACTAGTAATCCAAGAGGAACTTCGTCGACAGATCGCAGCAAACCTTCATGTAGGTCTTCATGGAATTGACTCTAGGTTCAGGAGGGCTCAACAGTCCTTCTACTGTCCTGGTATTGAGGCAACCTTCATCAGAACAGGAACTGGTGTACTGTTTGCAACACACACGCACCTTCTTCACCAGAGGATTCAATAAATGTCACGTCACCCCTAAACTACCCCTTATAATGTACGGTCACTGTTATGTTTCAGTTAGATGGGCGGGTGTACCTGAGTTACTCCGATAGGCTCAGGGGATGGCTGGCAGTATCCCATTCCCTAATGGTGCCAATTTCCAGAGAGTAATTTCCGTGCTAAGAGGCTATTTCATGAAGTGGAGGCCCCTAGAGGAGGTGTCCAAGGACGGAGGCACAAACCTTGTGAGCCAATATATGTCGGCTTTCTTCATCTGCAAATTACGTATAGTCAAATGGGAAAGCAGAATTAACGATAAAAACCACCAAAAGGATAATCACGGCAAACACACTGTAGGGGGCAGCCTAGACTGCAATAAGGAATCTCTCGTGATACTGCAATATTTGAACACTCACATTAGCGATATCAATAGTCTCCTGCACATATGAAAACTGGTAGGCAATTACGAAATGGCGTTCCTACGGCAAGGCCATATTAGCTGGTTGACAGACATTGGAATCACGAGATTCCAATCATTACCAAGAGAGAAAATTGCTCGTAGTCACCCCAGCAGGACACTGAAACCCTTAGGAGGAGTGGCCCACGAGCGAGTGGAAAACATACTAACAAATGAATGGGACCGTACGGTGTCGGTGGTGGATTCCCTTCCCCACTGGCAGTATAGAATATAATTTGATGGCAGTGGAGGTCTCTTGCTAAGAAATAAGAGATATATTTCCCCTATTAGCGGCCTCGACTTTTCTCACAATCAGTCAACCCCCATCTCAACCATGTTGGTGATACCATTACACCCTAAGAAGCTGTCTAAGTGCCATGCATTGTTCACTGACTATGTCATGGACAATAACAAAGAGTATTGTTATATGCAATTCTTCCTTTCATTGTAATTGTAACCGTTTATTATTCCTCAATTCCCTACGGGTAAAAAAATATACCATTTTTTGCATGAATAATATAATCATGTGAAAAAAATTTGGTAGCAAATTTCAAGGTTTTTTATTTTGGTGGCACAATTTTTGTTTAGTTATCCATGAAAAATGACGGGTATTTTTATTTTCCTTCTAAGTAGCATACTGATTACCCTTTTTTTGTCATCATCATCATCATCATCTCCTTCTATCCCTATTGGTGCTAGGGGCCTCAGTTAGATTTTGCCAAACGTCCCTATCTTAAGCTTTTGAATCAATACTTCTCCATTAATCATCTTCTACTTAACGTTTCATAGGCCTCAGCCATGTAGGTCTGGGCGTCCAAACTCTTCTACTGCCTTGCAGAGCCCAGTTGAAAGTTCAGTGAACTAATCTCCCTTAGGGAGTGCAAACAGAATGACCAAACGTTCTCCATCGACCACTCACTATTTTCTCATCCACTTCTGGCACTTGGGAAATGTCTCTTATGGTTTCATTTCTAATCTTGTCCAGCCATCTAACTTTCAATATCCTTCAGAGGGCTTTGTTCTCAAATCTACAAAATCTGTTCGATATGTTTTCATTGACATACCACAAGTCTACTACTCATGTCCATACAGTAACACTGATCTCACTAAATTGATATGTAGCCTGATTTTTATGATTAATTTTAAGTTATTCGATTTAGAAATTTCATTTAACCTTGCCAATATCGGATTTGCTTTTTTCACTCTTCTATTAAATTCCATTCTGAAGACCCCGTATTAGAAATTATAGTTCCCGATTATATAAATGATTCTACCTCAATCCTTTTTTTCCCAATAATACATCACCTTCTATTGCATGTTCTGTTCTCAACAGATCTTTCTTTCTTCTATTTATCTTGAGCCCAACCTCCTGTGATATTTCATACAGTCTTGGAAGTAAGCATTGCTAATCCTATAGTGTTCTAATAATAAGGGCAACGTCATCAGCATACTCTAGATCAGCTAATTTCCTACTGCCAATCCAGTCCAATGCTTCTCCACCATCTCCTACTGTTCTATGCCTTACAAAATTCCTGAGAAGTCTAAATAATACTGTTAACAACACATTCCCCTCGAGGAATCCACTGTTAACTGGAAATTATTTTGATATGACTCCACTAACATTAACTTTGCATATACTATGCTCATAAACAGACTTAATCAAACTCACATATTTAAGATGAACTCCATAATGAAGCAGGACTCTTTCAAAATTTTCCGGTGTACACTATCAAAGGCTTTTTTATTATAGTCCACAAGCCATCAAAAGTGAATTCCCATATACTATGCATTTCTATACAGTGTGTCTTAAAATGAAAATTTGGTCGGTAGAACTTTTACCTTTTTTTTTAAATCCTCATTGTTCCTCTCAGCTTTTGATCTATTTATCTCCCTATCCTCTTTTCAATAAGCATACTATATATTTTCATGACAACTGACGTAATGTTATGTATCTCTAATTATTGCAATCAGTCAGATCACCTTTTTTTCCCATTTTCACTAACACTTCTAGCTCCCACTCACCAGATTTAGCCTCTTTATGCCCTATTCTGAAAAAAATAATCTTATTAACCTTCTCGGAGTCACTTCATATGAGCTAATACCATCTCAGCAGTTATTCCATCCTATCCAAGGGGTTTCTATCTTTTGAGTTTTTTTTTTACAAAAATAGCGTAGACTTTAAACACACTGAATTCATTCATTGGCACGTCAAGATCTTCCTCAGCTTCATGTATATCATTCAAATTTTTCCCTTCATATCTCCTATCCATGACTTCACTGATGTGGTCCATCTAACGTTACCTTTCTTCATCCTCAGCTATTATAACAGTTCAATCTCTCTTTTTGATGGGTATAGGCTTCTTTTCTTTTGTCACTGTGGAGATTTCATTAATAATTTTATGAGCAATTCTTTCACCATTAATACTAATTGCTTTAATGTCTAAATATTCTCTACAGTCATTTCTGGCTTTTCTTTTGACTTCACTATCAATACTGGAATACATAGCATGCTCTATCTCGTAATTTTGCATTACTTACCTGAAAACTTTCAACTATCAATTTATGTTTTCTCCTCCTTTTCTATAGTACCTCAAGTATCATTTGATATACATGATTTTCTCCTTTCAACTACATGTCCCATAACTTCACTAGAAACTGACTGATATATGTTCTTAACATCATATCATCCATCGCTAATCACCTGCTCGTCTTCTCTTAGAGATCTATAAGACTGCAAAATGATTCCTACATTGAACTGCTTAAGGTTTCTCTGTGCTCATCTTCTAGGAGTTTAGTTGTATCAAACCTATGTATTCAATATACATATCAGTTTGGTGCTTTAAGTTTTAATTTCAGTGTGGCTATGAGGAAGTGGTGATCACTACCTATATTTATACTCGATAAAATCATTCTCTCTATATAAATTGCTATGTGATCTATTTGATTATTGTAGAAGTCCAAGTGTATTTTTGGATGCGCTTGTTCTGGAAAAGAGTATCTCCAATAACAAGATTGTTTGATGAACAAAAACTTATTAATTGTTTTTTTTTTTCATTTGCAACTTTGCCCAGTCCCTCAACACCCATAACATTCTCTGAGTCTTGATTAATCATTGTAACTTGAGTATTTGAGTTACTTATACAAATTTTCATATCTCTCTCTCTAGTATCTCATCTATTACACTCTGCAGTTCTTCATGGCATTCACCATTCATTACTTCAGGGGCACCATTTGTTGACGCATAGCCAAATAAAATGCTAATTTTTCAGTTCTTTGATATAAACATTACAAGTAACAGTCTGCCATTTACAGCTCTTCATTCAGTTAATGATTTTTCTGCTCATGGTGTCATCATCATTACAATACCTTATTATCCAAATCCGTCATATCTTCCTGAATATATATATATATATATATATATATATATATATATATATATATATATATATATATATATATATATATATATATATATATATATATATATATATATATATATATATATATATATTATATATATATATATATATATATATATATATATATATATATATATATATATATATATATATATATATATATATATATATATATATATATATGTATATATATATATATATATGTATATATATATATATATATATATATATATATATATATATATATATATATATATATATATATATATATATATATATATATATATATATATATATATATGTATTGGTCTAAGATTGCTTTATCAATTCCCTCACAATATATTTCACTTAGGGCCAAGATATTTAAATTATACTTCATAAATAAATTTTCCCCTTGCTCTAATTTCCCAATCTGATTCATGTTTCTAACATTCCTATTACCGATATTCAATTTTCCCTAGTATTTAGAAACAGAGAGATTCTTAGGACCAAGCTAAGATTGGGACTTGGAGCCATTTGGTCATTTTTGCTTTCCATATCACACAATATGTATTTTGGTCGTAGCTCTAAGCCTATCGCTATTTGAATTATGGAAAAATCCATATTTTTATGTGAAATCTTCATTCAAGTAACAGGCCTTTCATGTATGAGCTACAACTTTGATAAAAATCTTGGGAGGGAGATGTAAGATTATATGTAAGTATATGCTCTCTCTAAGAAGGGAGGAAACTATTACCGACTCATGCATCACCTGGTGATGAAGGGCGAGTCGCTGAATCTGTATCCAGCTCTCCAACAAGATGACCCATCTCACATACTCTTTTCCGAACAACCTGTGTCTCATTGACATACTCCAGTCCTAAACATCCCACTGCATTATAAATTAGCATTTCTTCGATCACAGAATAAAGCTACATTTAAATCTGCAGTTTGATGTTTAACTTTCCTGGGTGGTGCTGGATCTTTTGGTGGTGGGAGACTAGGTTGTATTAAAAGGTGTCCATCACTTGATCAAATTTCTGTGTGAGCTAACGATTATGAGTGTTAGAATTTTTAATAACTATTTCAAACATTTCAATAACTTAAGTCTTATCTTCCTCATGGTAAATTTTGTTAACCTTCACCTAAATGTTTAATAAATATAGATTCATTATAATTTTATGCTTGCTCGGCAAAAAATATCCTGCGCCTTTCATTGTCATTTTAATTGAATTAGAAAAATGGAATAGACAACTATCCATTTTATATACGGTTAGGTTAAAGTTGTAAAAAGAAAGATTAATTTTCATCAATTATGACTATGGCTAGGGTTGATTTCTCTAGTAGTTTAATTGTGCGTAAAAACTAGCACAAATGCTAGATAGAGTCCTGAACAGAGTTGTCTTCAATTGTTGCTAGCACTTTCTAACCATGGTGGTGGAAGGCTAGATGCAGAATTCTTATATCATAATAATGGAGTTATAACCTAATAGAACTATATAGTTATTAGATAAGGGATAACCAATAAATATTATAGTATTGTGACATATATGATTGTATCTAAAAATTAAGATAATGATCTTTGAGATCTGTAATTACCATGCACCCCCAGTTTATTATCCGCGTATATTCCTCTGATATGGGTATGGGGGGAGAGAAAGGAGGTCTGATGAAATCATATATGAATAATTATTTTATTTTTTTTATTTTAAGACATAGTAAGGTCACTTTGGTGTTTGATTTCATTATCTAAAGGCTTTGTGAACTTTGAAATCAGCTATGATATAATAGCGACTGGGACAGTATCGTAACTTGTATCTCAGAAATTGAATATCATATATCGATTTGGACTGCTTTTATGACCATGGTGAATTGGGATTAGCGTGGGAGTGACTGATAAATGATCTCATTCGAGGTTGAGTTTTAAAATGTGAGTTTACATTTAAATAATTTCCTTTACATATCCATAAGATTAAATAAAGCTACATCTATGTTAGATGTGTCATTATGGCTAACATGAAGTGGAGCCAAGAGTGCAGCTGATTGCATAGTTATTGTTTTGTGAATGGAGGTAAAGCTTGTGATGCTATAAAAAATATTCTTATTTTTTCGAATGAATTTTTACTTGAATACTGATCATTGGGTAGAAGACCTAAGGGCTAAGGCATTTTCCTTCCTTCAAGGTTGGTGAACAGATTTGCAAAGACCGCTGGACTTGCTGAGTATTTAGCAAGCAATGATGCTATTTCCTCGATATACCAATATCAGCTGTTATGAATTGTGGAGTTTGGGTTATAGTGTACCAAGCCCTTTCCACATTTTAGACTTTGCATCTGTGTATACGCTAGAATACTTGGAGAAGGAATCCTTATTGCAAGGTTCTTCAAATGAGGCTTCAGTCTTCACGGAGATGTAAACCTCAGGGTATATACTGATAACCACGATGATGCCTACGTTAGATCCAAAGGATCTAGGCAGATTTATTGTGCGTGATTGGATTTCGTGCCATTTCGACTCCCGTAGATGTGTAGCTAATTGTTGTTATAATAGAGGTCCTTCCTTGTTGTGTTGGCCTTCCATCTGCTTCCTTTTTGGTGGTGGTTCCTCCTTTCGATTATCAGCTTCCTAGGAAAGCTTCATTATTTTTTTTTCATTCACATTGCAAGCTTAGCCGAGAGGCTCAAAAGGCTCTTACTTCAAGTCTGAGGTTACTGTGGCTGAGCCTTCATGTGCCCAGCTTCCTAGGAAGCGTCCAGTGGGAGTTCTTCTTCCCTATCCAATTATTTAAGTTGTAGTACATTTTGGTTTGGCAAAGCAGTAGATAGGGCTTCTTCTATGTATGTAGAAAAGAGGATTTATTAAGAAACCCTTGATAAAACTATGATGGATGTGCCTTTTGGCCAGAGTCCAATATTTATTGACCTAACCATATAGTATTTTTTTCTATGCAATCGAATTTGAGAACCTTTGGACATTTCCAGACTCGAGATGTAGATTCAAAGATCCATCCATCAAGGCATGTCCACAGTAAACCGCGAAGGAGGTTTTCCTAATGCCCAAAAAGTCCATTCTTAATAACATATTAGAGGCAGGTGTCTGTGGTTGTAATTATTATTATTATTATTATTATTATTATTATCATTATTATTATTATTATTATTATTACTATCCAAGCTACAACCCTAGTTGGAAAAGCAAGATGCTATAAGCCCAGGGGCTCCAACAGGGAAAAATAGCCCAGTGAGGAAAGGAAATAAGGAAATAAATAAATGAAGAGAATAAATTAACAATAAACCACTGTAAAAGAAGTAACAACGTCAAAACAGACATGTCATATATAAACTATTAACAACATCAAAAACAAATATGTCATAAATAAACTATAAAAAGACTCATGTCCACTTGGTCAACAAAAAAGCATTTGCTCCAACTTTGAACTTTTGAAGTTCTACTGATTCAACCATCCAATTAGGAAGATCATTCTACAACTTGGTAACAGCTGGAATAAAACTTCTAGAGTACTGCGTAGTATTGAGCCTCGTGATGGAGAAGGCCTGGCTATTAGAATTAACTGCCTGCCTAGTATTACGAACAGGATAGAATTTTCCAGGGAGATCTGCATGTAAAGGATGGTCAGAGTTATGAAAAATCTTATGCAACATGCATAATGAACTAATTGAACGACGGTGCCAGAGATTAATATCTAGATCAGGAATAAGAAATTTAATAGACCTTAAGTTTCTGTCCAACAAATTAAGATGAGAATCAGCAGCTGAAGACCAGACAGGAGAACAATACTCAAAACCAGGTAGAATGAAAGAATTAAAACACTTCTTCAGAATAGATTGATCACCGAAAATCTTGAAAGACTTTCTCAATAAACCTATTTTTTGTGCAATTGAAGAAGACACAGACCTTACATGTTTCTCAAAAGTAAATTTACTGTCGAGAATCACACCTAAAATTTTGAAAGAGTCCTACATATTTAAAGAAACATTATCAATACTGAGATCCGGATGTTGAGGAGCCACCGTCTTTGACCTACTTACAATCATACTTTGAGTTTTGTTAGGATTCAACTTCATACCCCATAATTTGCACCATGCACTAATTCTAGCTAAATCTCTATTAAGGGATTCACCAACCCTAGATCTACATTCAGGGGATGGAATTGATGCAAAGAGAGTAGCATCATCTGCATATGCAACAAGCTTGTTTTCTAGGCCAAACCACATGTCATGTGTATATAGTATGAAAAGTAATGGGCCAAGAACACTACCCTGTGGAACACCAGATATCACATTCCTATAATCACTGTGGTGCCCATCAACAACAAGTCTTTGAGATCTACTACTTAAAAAATCAATAATAATGCTAAGAAACGACCCACCCACTCCCAACTGTTTCAGTTTGAAAACAAGGGCCTCATGATTAACACGGTCAAAGGCAGCACTAAAATCAAGGCCAATCATACGAACTTCCCGACCACAATCAAGGGATTTCTATACAGCATTGGAGATTGTAAGAAGGGCATCACATGCTCCAAGGCCTTTCCAAAAACCAAATTGCAAACTAGGGAGTAGATGATTACCTTCGGCAAACCTATTAGGATGTTTTGCCAGGAGACGTTCAAAAACTTTAGATAATATGGGAGTTATGGAAATTGGGCGGTAATCAGTGGGACTTGAGCTACCACAAACACATTTACATAAAGGAGTAACATTACCAATTCTCCAACTAGTGTAAAAGCTCCTCTTCTTGCTAACTTGCGCAAAATAACAGATAACTTTGGAGCTAAGAAATCTGCTGTCTTTATAAAAAACAAAGGAAAAATACCATTTGGGTCTACACCTCCATAAGCATCAAGGTCCATCAACAGAGCTTTAATCTCACGAGATCGAAAAGCTAAACTAATTAGTTTAGCCTCAGGAAAATAGGAATGAGGAAGTTCAAGTATTTCATTACTCTGTTTACTGTCAAAAACATCAGCCAAAAGGGTTGCCTTTTCCTTTTGACAGTGAGTGACTGAGCCATCTGGTTTAAGTAAAGGAGGAACTGTTGCATCTACACCAAAGAGTGCAGATTTAAGGGTAGACCACCATTTATGTTCCTGACTTGTACCAGAAAGTGTTTCTTTCATGGTTAAATTGTACTCCTTTTCAGTTGAGGCATAAACTCTCTGAGCAAAAGCTCGAAGCTGAGTTTAGTTGTTCCAGGTCAAATCTGATCTGTTACCCTTCCAAAGATGATAGGCCTCCTGTTTCTCCAAATAAGCACGTCTACAATCATCATTGAACCACGGTTTGTCCTTCACTCGGTACCTTAGCACACGAGAAGGGATACGCCTATTAATTATGTTGACAGAGCTATGCCAGTAAATTCCCTTTTATACCTAAATGGTGAAATATTTATCTGAGTTAATGCGAGGGATTCTTTTAAAACGTGATCCGTTTTGGTCCAAGGAGGTAGCACCTCTTTAGGAGTATATACTAAAGAATATTATTGTTTCACAGATCTATATTAGGAAACTCAGGTAGGTAATCATTAATTGGTCGACTCTGGTTCCTTAAAACAGATCATCTTATTACTGTGAAATTCAATGCCTGGCTTTAGCTTCCAATGAAAGACAGGGATATAAGGGGACTCCAGATTATCACTGTGTCATAGGTAGTATACATAATTTTTAGTGGATATGTTATTAGAGACAAAAATATCTATCCCAAAGTGTGAGCACCTGTCATCACTTCATTATCGTCAACATTTTGTAAGTAAACCAAGCCTCGACGAGAGAACATGACACGATAAGGGGATAGTCCTGTTTTGACCGAGATGTCAGCATCTTAATCAGTGGAGTCAGCGTATTGAGAAACCGAGCCAGAGGGCTATCCGTGTTTATGAAATATGTCTTCATGGCTGAACGCGTGCTGCCCCTTTGTTACAACATAACATGTGGTCAAGATTGCATCAGTAATTTCTTCTAGAAGCTTCTATGGCGTAATTAAAGTGGGCGTTTTTGAGGATGTCTATAGACACTCAAATTGTTAAAAAAAAGACCGTCTATGGAAATGACCACTGCCAACGGTAATTTTCCATGGGAGATATTACAGGACATAAGACAAGAGAGGAACCATGTCCGAAGGAGATGAGAACCCAGTCATAATGATATAAGAAGCAGAGTATACCAGAAATCTGATAGAGCCAGATTCTAACCTTCCCTTCAGAAAACAAACAACTATATCTAAATCATGCTATAGATGAGAAGAGACAAATTGAAGCAGCCAGCCCTCCCAGCTTGTGACGAAAAGAAGCCCACACTGCCTACAGCCTGCCTTAGTTCAATACTAACATCGAATTTTTTTAGAAGACTTCTGATGTTCCATCTTGATGCCACCCTTTCTGTGACCTCTTTGAGTCCGGTCATCGTGCCAGTTTCATCAGAACTTCTGCCGCCCTTCTGCAATGTTCTTAAGGTGGAAGTTTCATTACCCATATCGTCTCAGCAGATGTAGAAAACCCTTCTACCTTTCTGACTGTTCCCCTTTGCTTTTCTTTTTATATTCATTTCACATATTTCAATAGTGGTTGTTAGAAACCTTTATTTTAACTTTTCTAAGAGCCTGTGTCGATGGTAAGATCGTAATAGTTGGCAACCTAGCACGATTTTCGACAACGTAACCAATTGAATCGGAGATTATAGAAAGAAGCAGAATAAGTAAGATTACAAACGGGTTGATAACTTCAGGTGAACTTCGGGGTCTAGATGGCGATGCTCTCTTAGAGTATGTTTTTAGGCGAGAACAGGAAATGTATGAGACACACGAAAGAGCAGCTGAAAGAAAAAAAAATGAAAGACAGCGAGAAAAAAATGAGAAACAGCATTAGCATGAGTTCGAAATCGCTGGTTTGAGGCAAAATCTTCATAATATATGGGTGCAGTGTTGACATTAATTCCAAAATTTGATGACGAAATATTTCATGTCTTTTGAAAAGTTAATGAACAGAGTAGGTTCTCCCCCCAAAAAGTATACTTTTTATTTACTATCAGTTTTAGTGGTAGGGCACTTTTTTGTGTATAGTTGTATGTCTGAGGATGAAAGTGAGGACTTTGATACTAATAAAAAAAACTGTTAGTATCAGAGGTGTACAGTAAGAAATTCAGAAGTTTGAAAAGGGATGAGTGTAACACTTGTGTGGAATACGGGAAGTAGTTAGAAAGGTCATTTTGTGAGTTTTTAACTTTTGCTGAAGTAGATACTTTTCATTATCTCAAGAACTTAATTTTGTTAGAAAACTTCAAAGATAACATATCTCCAGACGGAAAGTGATATATAGAAGTTAGGCGCTAAAAGTCTTTTACAGATGCAACATGGTTGGCATATGAGTACAGTCCTACTCACAGTTTAAGTGATATTAAGAAGAAAAATAATCCTTCGTTAAGAAGATGCAACAAAGTAACAATAGTTTTAGCAAGAGTAATACAGATAAATATGATTAACATTATTATTGTTTTACATGTGGAAAACCAGGTCTTGCTCCAAAGTTTTGTAAGAGTTAATGGGAAGGTAGTAGTTTAGAGATAATTTATTATCAATGTAATAAGAATGGGCATATAGCAAGGAACTGTATAGTAAATGAGAACAACGTCAAGAAACCAGGGTCTCAACTTAATCTTTCGTCAAGCAGAAATGACATTAAGAAAGAAACTAGGACATTTTACGGAGATTTTTTGTCTAAAGCTGTAGTTTCTTCGCTTGAAGGAGGTGATTCAAGAGAAGCTGTTTAGCTTTGGGACACCAGAGTAGCCGTTTCTCTTTTTAGGAAAGAGAGTATGTCACCAAGGGCAAAAATCAATGTGAAAAAGAGTTATGTTAGGTTGGTTTCCGAATACTTGCGTTGTTTGTCCTTTGTTGAAGATGAAACTTGAAAAGTCCAGGAGTGTCAATAGATTGAAAACTATTAATTTGAGACTATTTGCCTATTGAAGGCATTGCCATTATTATCGGTAATGATATAACTACATCCAAATGGTTTAATCAATTTTTTTAGTCAGGTTCGAGTGTGGGAAATGGTAAAAAGTAGGTTAGGTTTAGATACAGATATAGACTACGATTATAGTTTGGTAGAGTATTCAAATTTAATGGAGGTGGTGAGGTTGATCTTAGCAAGCGTGGGGCTGAGATAACCTACCCCATTGGTGTTGACGGTGTTTGACAAGTTGATGATGTAGCTGTCGAAAGTAGTGACGTAGACATAGTCGATGTAGTGGATTCAAGTAATAGTTCCTACAATGGTTTAGGCACTAACATTCAGAATTTAGAGAATTACAAGAAAAATTTAATTAAAGCTTGGAAATTAGCAATTGAAAATGAGAGCAACAGCCAAGGGGACACTAAAAGAAGGTACGAACTTAAGGCAAAGGAGAGAAATTTCCGTGTAGGAGAAGAAGTCTTAGTATTAATTTAGGAAGAAAGTCCGTCATTGTTTTATAAACTTGAAGTTTCTTTTCCTATCTTAAAAAAAAGGGAATCATTTGAATTACTTAACTGATATGGGTGGACGTAGAGCTATGTGGCTGCACATAAACTTGCAAAGGAAATACAACGAACGCCCACTACCAGTAATAACTGAGTCGCAGCGAGAAATTAGTTTTGTGATAAACTCTGATGTGCTTAATAATTTCAAGTAATCTAACTCTAGAATAGAAAAAAATCGGAGGGAATTATACGTTTTTCTAAAATCTCCAGAAATTTTTATTGATAAATTAGGGTTAACAAATCTTTTAGAACATGATATTGAATTATAGGACACTAAACCCATTAGACAAAGTCTGTATCGTTTGATTGCAGAAAAGATAATTATATTGGAAAGGAAATAAAGTATATTTTATATAATGATTTGATAGATCCGAGCGAGAGTGAATGGTGTTCTCCTTTAGTTCTGGTAAAAAAGGAACATGGATCAGATAGATTGTGCATTGGTTTCAGAAAAGTAAACAGTGTTACTATGCGAAGTAATTTTCCAATTCCCAGGATCAATGATTGCTTAGATGGGATTGGAAATGTTATATTCATCTCCATGGATGATTTGGCCAAAGGTTATTGACAAGTAACTCTAGGCAAAGGAATTGAGAAAATATCCGCTTCTATAACACCGTTCGGTAGTTATGAACGTAAAGTAATGCAATTTGGGTTAAGAAAGGCAGACAGAACTTTCCAAAAATTAACTAATAAAGTTTTAAATGATATTGATAACTGCGTTGTGTATTTAGATGATCTTATTATATTTTCAGAAACTTGGGAAGAACATTTACGAATATTAGCTAAAGTCCTGACAGACATGGAAAAAGCAAACCTTGTATAAAATTTAAAGAAATTGGAATAAGGGAAAACCTTTATCACTTATCATGGGCATAAAGTGGGTCTCCATAACATTTTCCCTAAAAAGGGGGAACACAGGAGCCATCATCAGTTTCCCAATCACAGCAACTAAAACGTAGGCCATGAGATTTCTCAGGATGGTTTCATATATCAGTAGATTTGTACCCATTTTTTTTTTCAGAAATAAGAGCTCCCATACCTAATCTTTTCAAGAAGGGACGAAGTTTTTTATTTGATGAGGAATGTGTACAAGCTTTCAAAAAATTAAAGGCTGTAATGCTTCACGGGCCATTAATAATATTACCTGATTATAGCAAGGGATTTAATTTAGCGATTGATGCTAGTAACATTGGTATAGGAGCAGTCTTGTTACATGGAGTGGGTGGGACAAAGCACCCAGTTGCATAGTATTCAAAGAAACTGAATATAGCTCAACAAATTATTCAACTATTGAGAAGAAATTGCGTTGGAGATTAGAGCTATAAGATTACTATCTGAAAATAATTCTTGCAAAAGGAAAGAATAATATGATAGCTGAAAGTCTTTCCAGAGACTTTTGTGGATAAGAAATTTTATTTTTTCATGAAAAAATAAAGTTTTTTTTTCCTGAAGTCTTTTGTTGAGTGAATGGCATTTGGAAGAAGAATGTTTGGCTGATGTTAAGTTGAAGCTTCATGCAGATGTTCCTCAGTTCAGGGATGAATACGTTTTTGCATAAAGGACATTCTAAGAAAAGTTAATTCAGTAGATTTTTTTTCTTTTTGGGGAACGTGTCATGGGTAGATACAATACTTTTAAAAGGATATGCTATAAAAAAAATATCTATCCCCAATGTGTGTGCAGCTAGACGAGTTTCAACTACCGTATGGTTTGGTCAAACCTGTCATCACTTCACTGTTGTCAGCATTTTGAAAGTAAACCGAGCCTCGAAGAGAGCATCTGCCGAGATAAGGGAACTGTCCTGTTTTGACCAAGATGTCATCGTCTTAATCAGTGGAGTAAGCATATTTTGAGAAACAGAGCATGAGGAATATCCGTGTTTAGGAAATATGTCCCCATGGGTGGACACGTGCTGCCCTTTTTTTACAACTTAACATCTGGACCAGATTGCATCATTAATTTCTTCTAGAAGCCTCCATGGCGTGATTAAAGTGGGCGTTTTTGAGGAAGGAAATAGAGACACAGAATTGTGAATAAACGCCTTCCTTTGGTATATAAACTTCAAGAAGAAACTGTCCAGGGTAAATAGGAGAGGGACTATATCAGTCCTAATGATATATGAAGAAAAGAAACACGAAGTATGATAGAGCTAGATTCTAACCTTCCCTTCAGAAAATAAACACCTATCTGTACATCGTGTTATCACTAAGAAGAGAAAAATCTAAGCAACTAGCCCTCCCTGCTTGTGACGAGATGTAGCCCACACTGCCTGCAGCCTGCCTTAGTTCAACTCTATCATCGAATTTGTGGAGAAGACTTCTGATGTCCCATCTTGATACCACCCTTTCTGTGACGTCTTTGAATTTGGTCGTCATGCCAGTTTCTCTGAACTTCCGCCACCCTTCTGCAACGTTCTGAAGCCTGCAGTCTCCATACTTGTATCATCTCAGCAGCTGCAGAAAACCATTCCTTAAGTATTTCTACCCTTCTGACTGTTCCCCTTTCCTATTGATGTTTTAATTGATTTGATTTGTCATTTGAAGTAAACGAATTAGTAACATTGATTTTCTTTATATATAAGTTTGTGAATATATATGTTGTATTTTTTCATGAGTTCGTTTTTATATTTATTTCTCCTTTTTCAAGGTTTGTTGTTGGAAATATTCATTTCAATGTTAGGATCGTAACAAACTGCAGCAGTACAAAGCTACTTTCCATACCAAACTACAAGGCTTTGCATAACTACATAAGATTAAAGTTCAAGTTGAGTTATCGTGTGCTGAAAAAGTTTAATGTGGAAAAAGAGAGCAGACACAAAGTCAAAGTGGAGCCAATAGCCAGTTCTGGAGAAGTCAAAGAAAGATTTTCGAATATTTCTATAAAAACAAAGACTGATAAGCCCTAACAGTAAAGTCATAAGCACTAAACGAAGAGTCATGCCTCAGTTTCTCATTCCTACACTTGACATCAAATACACAAAATTTTCCTTTGGAGTGACAAGGGCAGCAACACTACTCTTCCCATTATGATGCCATATCTCAGAGCTAGTTTAACTTAGGCCATACAGATAGGTAAGGCGTTGGACAATGTACGAGGGAAGAAAAAGAGCTTGTGAAGCACATAGATCCAGGGGATAATGTCAGTAATGGACTTCAGTTTGCTGATGTCCCCATGTGTTTTGTGGTAAGTAGAACCTTTTCTCCAAAGGCACAGAGCAAAACGCCAAGGTATCTCTGTTGGTTAAGGATATCAAAAACTTCACGCCCAAATTTGCATCAGCACAGGACCCTGGAACTCGACTCCTTTGGAAGCATGTTGCTAGAAAAAAGACTCATAGAAAGGTGTACATTTCTAAGATTCCATTAGAAAAAGGCTCACCAGATCCACACGTCATATGATCCATTCAAAATGACAATCATATTCTGTGTTTACCAATTACTACTCAGAAGGGCTCAGACTTGTACCACTGATATAAAAGACGCTGACTGGAATGCCCATAAGTCTTACTATCATAAAAGAGTTTACATAGCAAGTGAAGTAAGTGGTCAAACTTTTATGGTGTCAGAGTGTTCAGATCATAGGTTATTTAGGTTACTGGCTTATTTGGACGGACATAAAAGATTTATGCCTCAAATAAAAAAATCAAGTTCAGCAAGCACTTCAAAATCAAGGCATCCTAATCATCTTTGCAAAATCAAGAATAATTTAAGGAAAGATATTAAGTTGCTAATCCATGGAATATGGGGGAAACTTGATTAACCATAACAGAAGCATCGCAGCAAATAATTCTAAGCAAGGGTATATACATCTCTTCAGGAGTTAACGAGGGAAAAATTTATATCTGCTTCAGTTTTTCTTGGTAGTTGACCAGTGTTAAAAAAAATATCGGAAGATTTCAATTGGGTGTGGAGATACGGTTTTAAAACTATTAGGCTTAGATATATGGTTATTGTAAAAGAATTCTCAGGCCATGGACAATATCAAATTCCTTTCATATATTGGTCAAAATGGTCCTTACTTCCCTTACCATGATCGCCAAAATAGATGCCTCATGGTGGGGTTTGGGAGATCATTCAGAAGAGACCATTGCATTTGGAAAATGGTCACCTAAGTTAGGAAAATTTCCCATAAAATGTATTAAAACTGGTGGCGCTCTAACTGATAATGAAGACACTTGGTCAAAGAAGCACCTACTATATAAAGAATTACTTAGATGAGTCATTAGCTATCTATGTCCTCAAGAAGGGAAATTCTGTTCGAGAACTCTCATTTTATTAGCGCTGGTAAGAAATGACTCCTTCACTCACATATGTTTGATTATGAAAACAGGGGCCTAATTATTAATACAGTCAAAGGCACTACTAAAAAGGGATGTTAATCATACGAAAACTTGAGCTTTAACAAACGCATTTACATGATGGATTAACGTTACCAAATCTCCAACCAGTCTTAAAAGAACATCTTGCTAACTACAAAAAAATAACAAATAACTTTAGAGCTAAGAAATTTGCAGTCTATATAAAATAAACAAAGAAAAAATAACCTTTTGGTCTATAATTCTGTAAGCATTAGGTCCATCATGAGAGCTTTGATCTCAAAAGTTTAGGCTCAAGAGAACAAAAATAAGGAAGATCAAGTTTCTCATTTCTTTGCTTACTATCAAACATATCAGCCAAAAGGCTTGACTTTTCCTTCGGACAGTGAGTGACAGAGCCATATGGTTTAAGTAAAAGACGATGTCATTAGTATATCCAATATTATTGAACAAATATATCATTAAAACAAAGATATATATTCATTCCCAAAGTTTTTGCAGCAAGACAAGATTCAACTACCGTAATGTTTGTTCAAATTTGTCATCATACCACTCTCGTCCGCATTATAGCAATAAACCGAGCCTCAATTACGAGTGTGTGCAGTAGTAAAGGAACCTTCTTTTTTCGGCTAAGATGTTATTGCTTTAATCAGTTGAGTCAACAATTTTTGAGAAACGAAGCCTTGAGGGACATCACTGTTTATGAAAAATTTCATCATGGTTAACACATGCTGCGCAGTTGTTATGGCTCGAAATTTGTCCGAGAAACCTCTCTGGCGTGATCGAAGTGGGTGCTTTTGAAGCATCTTTACCATTATCATTACAATCGCTGAAGAAAACTATTCAATATACCTTAGGTATCATTCTACCTAACTGACTGTTCACCTTTTCTAATAATATTATGAATAAATCTATTTGTCATTTAAAGTAACCGAAATGGCTACTTTGATTCTCTTTATTAATAAGTTTGTGAATAAACATAGTGTTTTCTGTGAGGTTCTTTTTATACTTATTTCCCATATTTTATTGGTTGTTGGAATATTTTATATTAGATGTTGAAAAAGAAAAAACTTACTATTTCCAGATTATAACAGTTTTGCTACCTTGCCACGATTTATGACAACGGTGCCAAGTGAAGTCGGGAGAATATAGAAAAAAGCAGAATGATTGATATTAACGAAAGATTTGAAAGGGTCAGGAAGGCTTTTTGGTCGTGATGTCTATGCTGTAAGCGAGTATGGTTTAATGATAGGGAGGGAAATGCATAAGAGAGAGAGGAAAGAGCAGCTGAGAGAGAAGAAAATTAGAGACAGCTGGAAGAAAATGATAGACATCGTAAGAATGAGTTAGAAATCGCTCGTTTAGTGCAAAATATTCATAATTGTCCACCAGGTAGCAGACAAGGAAGTAATGCTTCAGGTAGCAGACAAGGTAGTGATTCATCATTGAACGATGACTCTGATAATTTAGAGAGGGGAGCAGTGTTGAAATTAATGACAAAGTTAATTGAGGGAGATGTAACGGAATATTTCATCTCTTTCAAAAAGTTAAAGAACAGAGTGGGTTGTCCAGAAAGCCGGTGGATTTTGTATTTATAGTGGTACGGCACTCTCTGGGTATAGTTGTATCTCTGACGATGAGATCAAGTACTATGATATTGTTAAGGAAACTGTATTTAGTGCATTCAGGTTAGTACCCGAGATGTACCATAAGAAATTCAGAAGTTTCAGTATTGATGAGAGCAGCATATATATAGCATACGGAAAGAATTTTGAAATATAATAATGAGGTTAGTTAACCCCTGCTAGATTTTATAATTTTGATGATCTCAAGAATTTAGTTTTTGCTAGAAAACATGAGAGATAACACATCCCCAGATATTTAAGGTATTTATAAGAAATACCCATGAAAAATCTTCAACAGAAGCGAAAAGGTTGGTATATGAGTTTGAGTGATAGTAAGAAGCAAAATAATCCTTTCTCTTGTAAGATTCAACATGGTATAAGCAGTTTTAGCAATAGTAATACAGGGAAATTTGATTATTGTTGTGCTTGTAGAAAACCAGGTCATACTTCCATGTTTTGCAAGAGCAAATGAGCAGGTAGTAGGATGGAGATATTTTTTTTTTTCGATGTAATTAGAAACGGTATCTAGCAAGGAATTTTATGGAGAAGGTGAGAAATTTCAATAAACCCGTGTCTCTAGTTAATGAAATTATAAAAGAAACTAGGACCTTTTATGGAAATTTCTTGTTTGAAGGTGTAGTTTCCTCTCTTGAAGGAGTGTGCTTGAGAGAAGTTTCTTACTTAGGGACACCAAAGCGGCTGTCCCCCTCATTAGAATAGTTGGTGTGCCAGCAAGGACCATATTCAGTATGAAAGAAAAAGTTATGTTAGGTACGTTTTTAAACAATTTATTGTTTGTTTGTTCTTTGAAAATGAACTTACAAAGTCAGGGAGTGTCAAAATATGTAAAACTAACAGTTTTAGACCATACGCCTAATGGCAGCGTTTTCATTATAGTCGGTGATGATTGAACTATATCAAAAAGTGTGAATTCTATTGTAAGTGAGGTTTAAGTTTTTAAAATGGTAGTAAGTAGGTCAATTTAGTTACAGATATACACTACTGTCATAGTTTTTTCATGGATTCGAACGTGTTTGATGGAAGCGTTGATTTTAATCTTAGCAGGTCTGTGGCTGAAAAGAATGACCCTATCGGTGGTGAGAGTGTTAGAGAAGCTTACGATGTAACTGTCAAGAAAAGTGATGTAGACATAGTCGATATACTGGATTTAAGTAATAGTTACTGAGATGGTTTAGGCACCAACATTATGAATACAGATGAGCTACTCCATTTGCAGAGAGAATATGAGATACTGACTTGCATTTTTCAATATCAGTTGGATAATTATACCAATACTGTTTTTATGCAAATCTTTTGTCATTATGTTTGCCCCAAATCAGTTAGCAAAGAGATTATTGAACAATTACTAATTCCTAGGAAGCTTCGCAATTTACTTTTGAAATTAGTTTATGATGATCAAGGACTTTCAGGGGTAGATAAAACTCACGAGTGTCAAGTTGATGGTAATCCCAATCAAGTAATTCCCAGAGCTCCGTTATATAACATACCATCGGAGGGGGGAGCCTTTTAAGAATATCGCAATTGATATAGGTAGACCTTTGCCTAGAAGTAAGGGAGAGAAAGTAAGTGCTATAAATACTGAGGAGGCTGGCTGAGGAAACGATTGCAAGTGATTTGAGCTTTCTGGATGGGTTGTAAATGTTATAGATGTGCAGTGAGTGAAAGTGATAAGGTAGCCTTGTAAACGTTGTTAAAGCTCTGTAGTATGTTTTTTTTTTTTACAATATTGAGGCTGCCTGATCAACGATCTGTCAATAATTTTAGACTTTCCTAACCGTTGAACATAGAGGGTATGCAATAAAGTGCATGATTGCCAAGTTGTAACTAGTGATTTCAGCCTTCATGAAGCGCTGTATACTCTATGGAGTCCGTGCAGTGAGTGTATGTGGTGTTGTAGTAAGTAATTTTATCCTTCTAGAAGCATTGTATTGACAATATCCTTCTATTAAAATTCTATTAACTATCTATTATCAATCACGGATACTCTAACCCATTACTTAGAAGCGATCTCAGTAAGATGCTGCTATGCGAAAACCGTAGTTGAACGCTTCTTGAGTTATTTTTAAAAGTTTGGTCTGCCTTTGTTTTCACCCTGAAGGCTCCTGAGAGCATGACCATTGTTAGGCACTCTAGATTGAACCCTGCAAACGAAGTTTATTTCAAGGCTTACACAGAAGCAATGGAGAGTAACTTGTCTACTGTGACGAAGCCAGTGAAGGTCTTATGTGAAAAACGTCAGCCTTTTGCCTCTCAGATATCCCGTGAACGAAATTCCACAATGCCTTGTGGCTCTATCATGAATGCTTCAGGCTATTACATCCCTCCAGTATTTATAATTCGACGAAAGAGAAGGAATGATTCTGTCATGCAAGGAACTATCGATAGGTCAAAAGAAATACTGCATCAAAATGGATGGACGAATGGTGAGTGTTTCCTTGAGACGCTTCAGCATGTCAAAGAAAGGACCTCTTGCTCAATGGACAATAAGATCCTTTTGATAACTGAAAATGCAGAATGTCTCGTGAACATTCAGGATATTGAGTATGTATTGCAGAAGGCCGTCATCAGAGCGACATGGATATGTCTGTCTTTGGGCCTTTTAAGAGTTTCTCCATATCATTCCTCAGATGAGGTCAGAATACCAGCTCTGACTGTGGTTTGGGAGCTTACTTAGATTTCTCCTAGAGAACTATATCTTGGCAGCCTACTGATGATGGGCCCTCAACTTTGGAAATGACAACCACCCAGCTCTGATTCTACCTGCAGGAAGTCTTATAGCTCTCCAACAAAACTAGACCAGCCTATTACTCCTGATTGTGTCCGATACTACACTAACGCTCCTGGTCATCCTTAGGCAAGGACCCAAAAAAAGTCAAGGCCTTCATACTGACTGAAAAAGAAGAATCTATTTCCGGGCCAAGGGCGAAAATAAGAGGAAGGCTCAATAGAAGCAGCAAGATGCTAAGAATAGAAAGCAGGTTATCACCGACAAAGATGATTATAAACCTGTTCTCCTTGATGAGTCCTCGCATTTCTTAGAGGACATGGGGGACAGTGTGGATGACTCCTACCCTTCAAAAAGAAACGAACCAGATGTGAGGGACTTCCAATAGTTTTTTTCCCCTAGCCCAAAGAGGATACTCTAATTGTTTTCTTCTAATCTTTTGATTTCATAAATCTATTTATTCTAACATACATTCAATCATTCATTTTATATTTCAGGTGAATGGCTTCATTATTGTTTTAGCCTACATTAATAGTTAAATTTTTTCTTAAGAGAATTATTTCAAACTGGCGAAGATGGATGAGGAAGATGTCTACAATTCAGGAGATGCTGTTATGTTTTGGGGGTAAGATTCTGGACATTAAGGAGAATGACCAGTTTGAGGCGTGAAGTGCAGCAAAAAGAGGTAGACCAACATTATTATAATGCAAAAACCATTACCTCATTTCTGCAGGAGATAGGACTAGCTCTGGAGCAGGTAAGGAACTTCACATAGGTATTTAATTCTTTGACATTTGAGTAATTTTGTTAGGCTTTTTTTTTTTTTTTTTTTTTGCAACTTATGCAGCCAACTCTTGAAACGGCCAAAGACATAGCAGATGGCTGTGTCTGTTTATTAGACATTATGCATCTTATTGCCAAGACAGCTTTACTTAAACTAGCCAATTTCTCTGTCAGGTTGACCCTATTAACGTAGCCTAGGCTTAACTATAAACTTCACTGGCTCTTCATCACAGTAGACAAGTTATTGTCATCTTGTCAAGGCTGCACATGTACTTCTCCATTGCATCTTTAATAATCGTGAAAAGTATCATCCTTTCAGAGCTGGTAGAATCCTGAAGAATTTCATCTTGCCAAAGAAGCCAAAACGCTGGAGAGTGTCATCCTGTCAGGGCTGCCAAAATCCTCAAGAATGTCATACTGTCGAGGCTGCCAGAATCCAGGAGAATGTCATCCTATCAGGACTGCCAGAAACCTCAAGAATATCATCTACTCAGGGCTGCCAGAATCTTGAAGAATGCCATCTTGTCAAGGCTGCAAGAATTCTGAAGAATGTCATCCTGTCAGGGCTGCCAGAATCCTGAAGAATGTGTTCCTCACAAAGCTCCTAGAATCTTGAAGCATATCCTGACAGTGCTGCCAGAATCCTCGAGGATGTCATCCTGTAAGGGCTGCCAGAACCCTAAAGAATCTAAACCTGGCACGGGTGTCAGAATCTCGAAAAATTTCCTCTTGTCAGGGCTCCCAGAACCCTAAAGAATCTCATCATGGGAGGGCTGCCAGAATCCTAAAGAATATCATTCTGTCAAGGCTGTCGGAAAATCGAAAAATTTCATCCTGTCAGGACAGCCTGATCCTTGAAGAATCTTATCCTGTCAGGACAGCCAGAATCCTGGAGAATATAATCCTGCCAGGGTATCAGAAACCCCTAAGAATTTCCACCTTTCATGGCTACCAGAATCTTGAAGAATGTCATCCTGTCAGGTCTTCCAGGATCTTAAAGAATATAACTCTTCCAGGTCCCTTCAATGCTGCGACAGCATAGGTTAAGGTTCAATGATATCCATAGGGTTGAGGTATAACTTTTTTACAAGCTAGTCCCAATTCACAGCAAAAGGAAATTCCCTTTTCCATACATAACATTATTTTGTAATGTATATTATTTTGGATTAAATAAATATCAGTTTGTATTTGATAATATTTAACCTCACATTTTTTTTTCTTTTTGAGGATTTACATGGGTTCAAAGTACATCTCTTCCCATATCTTAAACTTTATTTTCATGATTATGTTTGTCCAATGAGTCTAGACCTTAATTCAAAAAAAAAAATTCATCTATTACTACTGAATTGACACCACCTCTAACAAGATATTTATGGAGACGAGCTAGTAAAATATCCACTGTAGAACTCCGTTCGTTAGTTATGATCCTATAGCAAATTATTTTTTTATTTCATTACAAAATGCAGCCAGAAGGTTAACAAATGAAGTTTTAAGTGGTATTGATATTTTGTCGTGTATTTAGAGGACCTTCTTTTGTTTTAAAAAACTTAGTATGAATTATTAGGAATTTTAGCTAAACTCCCGGCAGGCCTTGAAAAAGCAAATCTTGCTTGAAATCTAATGAAACATAAATTCAGAAAACTACCCCTTATTTAGGTGATAAAGTAGATATCGGAAAGATTTTCTATCATTAGCTTCCCAGTCCTAACAATAAATATTTCCACAAATTTCTGCCAAACTTTTCAGATATAAGTGCTCCAATAATTAATCTTTTTAAAAAGAAATATGGTTTGGCATTCAATGAGTAGTATGTAGAAGCTTTCCGTATATTCAAGGCCGTATCACTTTAAGAGCCAATATTATTGTTACCTAATTTTAGCAAGGAATTTAATCTAGCGTTTGATGCTAATAACATTGGCATAGGAGGAGTCTTGTTGCAATAAGTGAAAGGGACGAAGCACCCAGTCTCGTATTATTCAAAGAAACTAAATAAAACTCAGCAAAACGATTCAAATATTGAAAAGGAATTGTCCAGGTTTGGTTTAGCCTTGCAACACCTTAACATTTATATACGCAATAGTCATGTATTAACTCCGTATACAGATCATAATTCGTTAATTTATTTGGAGAGATTTAGGAATATGAATAACGGTGTCATTCATTCGGGATAAGGATTACAAGATTTTAAACAGAAGATAATTCTTATTAAATGGAAGATTAATGTCATAGCTGAGAGCCTTTCTAGAGATTTTTCAAAATAATAAAAGCCATCGTCTTTCCCCACATCAATGAATTAAGGGTTTTTCCGTAACACGTGTTGTGTGAGTGGAGTGTGAAAGAAGAATTATTTCCTAATATTATGTTGGAGCATGATGCACAGTTGTTACTCAGTTCAGTGATAAATCTTTGATTTTTTCCTGGCTAACCTTTAAAAAAAAATATATAGAGAGCTTTTTCTCAATTTTTTTTTTTTTGGTGGGGGGCAGCTTGTGCCATATTCAGATTCCATATTATTGAAGAAATATGTTATCAAAACAGACAAAAGGCAAAGTGAGATTCAACTATTGTAGAGTTTGGCCAATGCTGTCAACACCTCACTTTTGTCAGCATTTTTGTGAAAAACCAAGCCTAGATGAACAGGGCTTGGCCCAAGTTGTCATCGCTTTAATCAGTAGAGTCAAGTTTCTTTTGAAAAACAAAGCCTCGAGATATTTCAATGTTTATGAAAAATGTCATCACAAGTTGACACCTACAGAGCTTTTATTATGGCTAACACGATGTAGCGATTGTATCAGAATTTTTTTTTAGGAGCTTCAATGGCATGATCGACGTATGCGTTCTTGAGGAAACCAATCAGCAAGAAGAATTTTAGAAAAGAAAGAAAACCCTTGTATAGAAATGACAACCGATAAAATATTATCTCCAATATCCTGTTGCGTGTGAATAGACATGAATTGAAAAAGCCTGCCCATCCTGCTTGGACAAGAAGTAGCCAACACTGCCTGAAGCATGGCCTCAGTTCTACACTATCATTTAATTCTTGGAGAACACTTCTGATGTCCCAACTTGATGCCATCCTTCCAAAATCCTGTTGCCTCTGAATAAAGAGGAATTGAAGAAGTCTGCCATTCCTGCTTCAACAAAAAGTAAGCAACACTGCCTAAAGCATGGCCTTAGCACCACTCTATCATTGAATTCTTGGAGAAGATTTCTGATATCCCAACTTGATTCCATCGTTCCGTAAGGGCTTCGAATCCAAAGATATTGTGCCAGTTTCAACAGAACTCCAGCCACCTTTTGCCGACGTTTTCAAGCATGACGCCTTTGTACCAATATCATCACAACAGCTGAAGAAATCTATTCAAATATTCTCAAGTATTATTCTACCTTACTGACTCGTCCTCTTTTCTATTATTTTGATTGATTTCATTTGACAGTTAAAGTAACGTAATAAGTAACATTGATTATCTTGATAAATACTTATATGAATAAAAATGCTAGTTTTTTGTATTTTTTTCTATATTTATTCCAATATTTCATAGTTTGATATTAGATCATTTTAGTTTAGATATTAAAAGAAACTAACAATTTCATATCTACACCAAAGATTACATATTTAACGGCAGTCCACTAGTTATAAACCTTCTTTGTATAAGAAAGGGTTTACATTGTGGTTACATTGTATTCCTTTTCAGTTGGAGCATAAACTTTCTGAGAGAAAGCTCTAAGTTCAGTAAAGTTATTCCAAATCAAATCTAATTTGTTGTCCTTAAAAAGATGATAGCTCTCCTCTCTCTCCAAATGAGCATATCTATAATAATCATTGGACAAAGTTTTGCTTCACTTGGTACCTTAGCACTCGAGAAGGGATACTCCTATTCAATTATGTTGTCTAAATTCTCATTCAAAGGAACAACAATCTCAACGCTATTATTCAATTGTAACTAATTCAAGCTCAAAAGATCTCACATATTCACATTCTAGTCAACATGAGATTGTATTTAATTCTTACAAAAGTATGATAAATCAGAGTAAAGCAGTTCAGACTTTACTAAATATTAAATAAAGACGTAATCAGATGTATCAACTGGAAAACCAACTTCATTAGTTATAACACCGGGGGATTTGGTGTATAAGAGCGGTTACCAGAACTGTGAGTACCTCACTTCTGATTATCTTAGTGCTTGGTTCAGAAGCAAAATACAAAGCTCTTAAGCCAAGGCGATCAGTCAAGGAAACAGAATTTAACCATTCCCTATGGTGAGCATTAAAATTATTAACAAAAATTAAAGACCCCGTTCTCTCATCTTGAATCTTACCCATAACGGTGAGAAGATAATTGAAGATAGAATACTCCATATCTGGTTTTCGGTAGATTTAACACAAATGGCAATAGTTACACCTACTACAAACATTTATTACATGAATGTCATGACATCGATAGCAGGGCTTATGAGAAGCAGGCTACCTAGTCATAAATAACCGTAATAAGATCGGACTTCAATGTTATTGTTTTCTTAAAACCAGAAATCTGAAGCTTAGATAATGGCCTCATATGAAAAATCAAAGTTTTTGAGCTTAAAAGAATATCATATTGTTTGGAGGTAACTGTAAGGTTCTGAAAATTTGCATGCAGTCCACGAATATTTCACTACATAATAGGACACTTGTGAAATCTAGGATGCACAGGTTGCAGAATTTCCTCATGAAAATCTTTCCTAATATTTAAGAAACAAATTTAACAATAATGATGTCATAAACAATATGTACAGATATATATATATATATATATATATATATATATATATATATATATATATATATATATATATATATATATATATATATATATATATACATATATATATATATATATATATATATATATATATATATATATATATATATATATATATATATATATGTGTGTGTGTGTGTGTGTGTGTGTGTAATGTTTATAAATTATATGATTAAATCCATGACCCAAGGGGTTAATGGAGAAGATAGGAGGAGTGTGAGAAACGTCAAGTCAGTTTTAAACAGGATGCAAAAGCCAAACCTTTGCAATGTAACATTTTTCGTGAAGACTAAAGACAATACAACCGTGAGAAGAGTTGTGTCTCACCGGATCTAGATAACTTCCTGTATTAATGTTGTGTTTACATATTTACATAAATGCTGATATAACTAAGTATACATTATCATCAGACATTATATTTTTTCAATTCTTGTCAACATCTCATTAGGAATGGTCATCCGACCAAATCATCTATACTCCTGTGATGGAGCTGCTAATAAACTGTTTTGAAAGTTAACTTACATAGACTTATTCAGAAGAGGTAACCTGCAAGTCTAAAAATACATAGCACATTGAAAAGACCTTTGATTGGAACCATAATGTGTGTTTATAACAGTACCACACCAGCAATTGGTGGCAGCGGTTAAACTTCAAGAATCAGCTAATGAACTTTAATAACCAGAGAATTAACTGTAATACTTAGCAGTTACAACAGTAATGAATCTACAATTTTGACGAAGTATCTACGTCCACCGAAGAAATGAACACATTGAATATCAACTATAAATGTTATACAAACTGAGGAACTGGATCTTCAATCAACATCTTAAGAAAACGAAAGACTGACATTCAACGTTTATTAAACATTCAAGAATCATATACCAGGACTCACCGCATTCAAAATTACGACGGGAAATCGGACCGAAAACATTCACCCAAACAGCTAAACTCTCGCAAACTAGAGAGAGGAAATGACGACATCGCCCTTCGCCCATCGTCAATTATTGCTGGTGTGAATTGTTTGCTAATATTCATTTTTTTTTTCCATTAAAGGAAACTATTCAACTTCGAATTCTCGTCTAGAATTTTTTTTTCTCTGTGCTAATTCCGTTTTCTTTCAGAAGTTCTCGGGAAATATCGTTATATTAGTATCATTGTTTTGGGGAATTATGTTATAGTCTTTATTGCATAGTGCTTTTGCGTTTACGCAGTGAACGTCTGTATTCATATAGAGATTCTGATATGATTGCAAGGAGTCATAGAGATAGAAAAAAAAAGTAAACATGACGCCTCCTGTGAGTCCGAGTAACCCCACCCCAGGACCTAGTAACCCCGCTCCCATTGTAACACTAGTAAATGCACGTTCAGCTATCCTTCCTTTTCAAGGTCGTGTAAATCGGGTCTTATCTCAGAATGTTGAGTCTTGGATTTCTTCCGTCGACGCTCACTTAAATGCTAAATAAATCATAGACCCATTTGTACAATTACAAGAAGCTAAAAGTTTTATATACTTTTCTAAAGGATATGCGAGTGCGTACTTGAGGGGAGTTTCATTTCAAGAGGCAGTTACATGGGATGATTTCATTCAATGTTAGGCTACATGCGATCTATGGCGGTGAGGAAGCCTTAGATGTAGTTTTAACATTAAGAAATACACTTAATCAAGCCACTTTGACTCGGCTTAATATCAGAGAGAGAGCAGCTCTCATTGCCGATAGGCAAAACAAGTATCAAGCTATTTTAGGCAATTCCACTTGGTTTACTAGAGATAACATCTCCATGAAAGATTTCTTACGATTAATGTATTTAACCTGCATGACACTTATGTTGCCAGAAGCTATAGTGCAGTGTTTTGATAAAAAGTTAATGCCCGAAAGTACAGAATTGGATGTGTATAAACAGATAAAGAAACACATGTCTAAGTGTACTGATCTTGATCCCTTGTTTACACAAGTTTTTGCAAAAAATGAAACTAAGCCACAACAAGTAAACGTAGTTAATAATAGTCAAGTTTCAGGAATGACGTGTTATAATTACAAACGTCAAGGTCACTTGATCGCAGAAAGCAGAACGCGATATTGTTCGTTACATAATAGTTCAACTCATTCATATAGTCGATGCTACTCACGTAATCAACAACAGAATCCTAGAAATACACAGTCAATTCCACAGTCAATTACACAGTCAATTCCACAGTCAGTTCCCTATGGAAATAAAAAAAAATCCTCAGTTCAATAAGAAGAAACAGCCAAACATCAATGCAGTTCAAAATAAAAAACAAACAAACAGTTCTTCAAATAACTATGATCCTAGGCCGTCTAGCCAGAACTCGCAAGGTCAGACTAATTTTCAGAATGTGCAGAGCAAAGCAGATACCACATAATTAACTCCAATGGGGAAGAGAGTAATGTTAGGTCATTCATATCAATATCAGTGGTATTAAATAATCCATTTAATATTTTATCAGATCATTGTGAGGCAATAGATTTTCCTATGAAGCACACGACCGAATCAAATAAATCAGTGCATGCTCCCGTAGATTTGCAACAAATTCACACAATAATAAGCCAAAATAAGTTACGACTAATATTATATGCTGTAAATTTAGAACACCGATCCTTTACGTTATTTTTTTACTCTGGTAGTCCACGTAATATCATGGATTTGAGGATATATCATTTGTTGTTTTCAAACTTCCCTATGGAGAAGTCCGGAGTAAGGCTCTCGGGTATAGGAAATAATAAATTAAATGTAATAGGCGTAACTCATGTTAAGTACAAGGTCGGTAAGCGCACGTTTGCCGATACCTTTGTTGTTGTACAAAACATTGATATGTATCCAGCTGTAATTATAGGATACCCGTCTATGGGCAATCAAAACATTATCTTAGCCCCTGCCCAGCACGGCGTGTATATCAAAGGAAAATTCTATAAGTCTTCTAATACCTTAAAATCAGTTTTGGATAAAAAGGAGACGACAAATAAAACAGTGATGTACGTTGAAGAATCAAAAACTTGCCTCATTAATAAAGATATGATATACGCGACCCAACAGAATTCTCGGTCACCCGTAATACCATCTTGCACGCAATCTATTGAGCCGAACGTAACTTCGAATTTAGTAGTGCAAGTAAAGAAAACGTTACCGGGATCTGAAATATTAATCCTTTCCGACACTTTGAAAACTAACGGATTGTCCGTCACATAAGCTATTTATACAGTAGGCTCACAACAACAATGTAATATTGAAGTCTGTAATCATTTAAATACCACTTTAGTAATTCACAAAAATCCACATATCTTGGATGTAGAAGTTTATAAATATCGTATTCTTACCGTCGCTGAAATCAATCACGCTCAATCAGTTGCGGATGAATCCCTTTTGCAATCTATTAAAAATAAAGTCAATAAAGACATTCAAGAAGAAGAAATTCAGCAGAAAATTTTTGGACTTTTAACTGAATACTGTGATGTTTTTTCCACTACGGATGGATCCTTAAAAAAAACAGATGTTATTGAACATCAAATAAGGTTAAAGGACAAACAGAAAATTATCTATGTACCTTCGTACAGACTCCCTATGAAATTCCAGAATGAAATAAATGATGAAGTATGTAAAATGCTAGAAGAAGGAGTTAGTAGGAAATCGAACAGCCATTATAATTTTCCATTATTGGTTGTACCGAAAAAAGATCGAACATGGCGTATCTGCCTAGATTTCCGTCGCCTAAATGAGGAAATGATCCCTGATTGATTCCCAGTGCCATGTACTGATGATATTTCATCTTTGTTAGTTCAGAATAAATATTTTACCAGTTTGGACTTACTTAGAGGCTTTCACCAGATATCATTAGAAGAAAATAGTATCCCATACACAGCCTTCAGCACAGCCAGGGGGCATTATAGATTTTTAGGTATGCCATTTGGTTTACGTTGTGCTCCCATAACATTTACTAGAATGATTAACATAGTGTTTGGAGACTTGCCAGGATATATATTGCATGCCTATATGGACAACCATGTAATCTTTTCCAATACCTTAGAAGAACATCTACTTAAATTAGAACTAGTACTACAGAGACTAAGACGACATAACTTAAGGGTAAAGATTAGTAAGTGTGAATTTTTCAAGACAGAATTAGTCTATTCAGGTTTTACGGTGTCAAGCCAAGGTCTTAACCCTGGATAGGTACGGTGGGTCGTTTGCGACCCCGAGCGTCAAAAAAAAACAGGTTTTTCTCACGTGACTCACCCCTGTGACTGAATTTGTGGGTGATCGACCTGCAGGAGGTGTCTCCCCTACACGCTCTAGTAGTGTCCAGATGTGCATTGCTGTAGCTGTACTCCTTCCCCGATTTCTGAGACACGTCGGGGTCGTTCGCGTCCGAGTTTACCCTTCTGAGGTAGTTTGCATAATTATCAAAGTTATTACGTATTATGAAATTGTCGTAGAATGGTGCAACTTGTATAGGTTATCAGTTGTGGAAAGTCTTGGTGGATTGTTTGGCTACCATGTGCATGTTTTTTTTTTTTAGTTAAAATGTCGTTCATCACCACGAGGACCATTTTACCGCGAGTGCCCCTTTTTCATTTTTTTTCATTTTTTTGCCAAGTCATTTTTCCGTAAGATATTGCCAAATAGTGTCGTAAAACTTTTGCTTGTTTAGTGTTGGAAAGTGTGTCTAGATGATCTGGCTACCCATGCATGACTTTGTTTTTGTCAGATACAACGTAGTTATTGGTATATTGGGTATTTAACTGCGGTTACCAATTTCTGTTTTTTTTTCAATATTTGTAAAAATTACTACGTAGTAAGGAATTGCCGTATATTATTCATTTTTTTTTCATGTTTATGTGTTAGAAAGTGTGCCTTGATGGTTGAGCTAACACGTGCATATCTTTTTTTTTATCTGAGATGTCGTATATTAGAATGTCGGGCATTTTACCGCGAGTGTTCCTTTTTAATTTTTTTTAATTTTTTTGCCAAGTCATTTTTCCGTAAGATATTGCGAAATAGTGTCGTAAAACTTTTGCTTTTTTAATGTTGGAAAGTGTGTCTAGATGATCTGGCTACCCATGCGTGATTTTGTTTTTGTCAGATACGACGTAGTTATTGGTATATTGGGCATTTAACTGCGGTTGCCAGTTTCTGTTTTTTTTTTCAATATTTGTAAAAATTTACTACGTAGTAAGGAATTGCCGTATATTATTGATTTTTTTTTCATGTTTATGTGTTAGAAAGTGTGCCTTGATGGTTGGGCTAACACGTGCATGTCTTTTTTTTTATCTGAGATGCCGTATATTAGAATGTTGGGCATTTTTCAGCGAGTGCCCCGTTTTATTTGTTTTGCATTTTTTTGCTTAGTCATGTTACCGTAAGGAATTGGCAAGTAGTGTCGCAAAACTTATATTTTTATAGTGTTGGAAAGTGTTTCTAGATGATCTGGCTACCCATGCCTATTTTTTTTTTAGCCAGATATGGCGTATATATAAGTATGTGTTCGATTTTCCTGTGATTGTCATTTTTTCGTTTTTTCCCATTTCTTTCAAAATTACTACGTACTAAGGAACTATCACAGAGTAATATTTCATTTATATGTTTATTTGTCGGAAAATATGCCTTGATGGTTTGCCTAGCACGTGGCTGAAATTTTTTTTTTCTGAAATGCCGTATATTAGAATGGCCATTTTTCCGCGAGTGCCCCTTTTTATTTGTTTTGCATTTTTTTGCTTAGTCATGTTACCGTAAGGAATTGGCAAGTAGTGTCGCAAAACTTATATTTTTATAGTGTTGGAAAGTGTTTCTAGATGATCTGGCTACCCATGTCTATCTTTTTTTTAGCCAGATATGGCGTATATATAGGTATGTGTTCGATTTTCCGGTGATTGCCATTTTTTCGTTTTTTCCCAATTCTTTCAAAATTACTACGTACTAAGGAACTATCACAGAGTAATGATTCCTCTAGATGTTTATTTGTCGGAAAATTTTGTTTATTTTTTTTTTGATTGAATATCATCAAATTTTTTTAGCTAAAATATTGTTTTACATTTTTTTTTCGATTTTATTTCCCTTCAAAAAAATTTTTTTGGGTCAGAATTTTAATTTTATAGTCGTAAAATAATCGACAATTATCCAGCAACCCACCATACAATTTTTATGCATATCCAATAATAATTAGATTAGTAAATAACACCTGAAATTGACATACCCTTCCTACATTTCAAGTGGCAGATTAGGGAGTCTGAGTCAGTGTGGTTGGCGGCCATTTTATGGACATATCCGAAGCGTAAGCTGCCCTATCTATATATATTCTTGTTCCCTATAGAATTTGTGATATTTTGGTATATTTTTACCTGCATAAATATCATATTATATATTAAATATATGTATTTTTTTACGAAATTTCCAAGTACTCAAAAAATTACCTTTAGATATGGCCCCTGATATAAATGTAATTTACAAAATAATGAAGATTTTTTTACATATTTCTATTTTAGGATAACATATGTTTATTCCCTAAAAAAATTAGCCACTTCCTATTTCATTTGGGTACCCAAAAAAATTCATGAAATTTGGACAATTTTTTTTGGCCAAAAAAAGGTACCCTTTTTTTCTCATTTCAGATCTTCACCTCCATGGGTCTGACTTCATCCAAAATACTTCAAGATGTGTCCTAAACATTCAAGAATCAATTCCTAAAAGGATTTGTGTATATATGTATAAACTTTTTTTTTATGAATTTTTATGTCAGGTCTTTTTTTTTCTACTTAATTTTTTAAAATATTTATAATAAATAGTTTTTCTGCAGATGAGTAGTATTTATCTTTACAGTTGTTTTAAGCATTCATTGAAGTTTTTTTTGGCAAAAGAAAAAAGGAGGTTACTGCAAAAACTGATTTTTCAAGAATTTTTTTTGGCGTCGGGGTCGTTCGCGTCCGAGTATACCCTTAAAGGGGTGTCCGAGGACCGTACCTATCCAGGGTTAAAGTAGTTCATGATAAGGTGTCGGCTATCCGTAACTTTTCGATACCTACTAATGTCAAGGGAATACAGCAATTTCTTGGGTGTAGTGGATATTACAGGCGTTTTATACGCAATTATTCAATAATAGCGGCTCCCCTAACTGATCTTACGAAGAAGGGCGTAGATTTCATATGGTCTGGGCAGCATCAACAGGCGTTTAATACCTTAAAAGATGAACTGTGTAGTTCTCCTATCTTAAAATTTCCTGACTTCGGTATGGAATTCTTCATTGCAACAGACGCCTCAGACTTAGGAGTAGGTGGGGTATTGCTTCAGCAATATGAAAAACAGTTTTTCGCGATAGCTTTTTATTCACAAAAACTGAGAACTTTCGAAAGTAAGTATGTAGTAATAGACAAGGAAGGGCTAGCTATTGTTAATTCACTAGTGCATTTTAAGTTCATAATATACGGTTATCCAGTCAAGGTTCTTACTGATCATAAACCCCTAACCGACTTCTTTAAAGGCTTTAGTCACAGCCCCAAACGAACTCGGTGGCATTTGATCATTCAAGACTTTGGCGCGAGAATCGGGTATTTACCTGGGAAAGCAAATATCATTGCTGATGCATTATCACGCAACCCCGTGTCATCTCTTACGGAGCGATTAGCTGAATTAATAGATATATCAACATCCATACCTATTGTTAAAACTGTATCTGAACAGGAAGATCTGGGTTGGAGCGCTGAATTATCACAGACTGAGCAAAGAAAAGATCAGAAATTAGAAAAAAATATTAATGCTTTGGAAGGAAATTGTAAGGAAAAGGAATATATAAAGTATACGCAGCAGAATTATGTAATCAAAGACAATATTCTGTGTAGATCCCTGACAAAGAAAACCCGCAATACACCACATGTGACTAACGACTAGGTAGTGGTACCAATCTTACTTATATCCACTGTCCTGAACTGGTTGCATGCAAATCCATTGCATGGACACCCGGGGTTCTCCATAATGTCACAGAAAGCCAAATCATTGTTTTATTGGCATACGATGCTTACAGATATAAAAAAAACACATAGCTAATTGCTGCACTTGTCAGGAAAACAAAGGGCACATGAAAACACCTGTCAGCCCAGAGGCTTATCCCGTGCCCAATCAACCATTTGAAAGGATACATTTAGATTTATTAACAGGATTTTACGAGTCAGACAGAGGAAATAAGCACCTCTTAGTAATTGTAGATGCTTTGATTCGATATACAAAACTGATAGCGTTTAAAACTAAAACTGCGATTGAATGCGCTAGGAAGTTTTACGTGTGTTACATTTGTAAACATGGAATTCCACATATGATAATCTCAGACTCAGGTGGAGAATTCAATAATCATTTCCTTACCTCATTGTGTGAATTCCTTAGCATAAAGAAAATCAATACCATGATCTATCACCCAGAGTTGCATGGGCTAGTGGAAAGAGCGAATAGGAAGGTTTTAAACATATTAAGATTAACACTAGGAGGATCAGACCCCAAATGGGATATTGCAATACCTGCGGTACTGAGTACTCTGAATCATTCATATCATATATCAATTAAAATGTCACCGCACGAGGCATTGTATGGTACCCCAGTTAGAAAGCCTTTCCATGTATTAACGCCTACAACTAATTTATCAAATCCTTTAAAAGAATGTATAAATGCAAGCAAAAGTCGTTTTGATATCCTTCGAAAGATTTTAGAAGAATCACAAATCATAATGAAAAGGAATCATGATAAAATAGCGAAGCCAACTAAAACATATACCGCGGGTGATAATGTACACATGCAGGTAAATGTACGTAAACGACTCAAATATAAACTAACACCTAAGTTTGAACGCCCATTTAACATTTTGGAAACATTAACTGCCAATAGATTTATAGTTCAAAACGTATCCCAACCCACTGATGAGAGA
>NW_027171172.1:55000-57500 GCF_036898095.1 Palaemon carinicauda
TTTACTGGGATAGAGATATAATTTACATTTTACTTGTTTATTTTTGTGCTGTTATTTCATTGGGGTAGTTGCGTCCGAATCTGTTCATACATGAAATCTTAAGATTTCCTCTTGTTCACCATTTCAGATGTGTGTATACTTTCGGATTCATTTCCTTGGCCTCCGGATGATGCAGCCCAAGTACTCACTTTCTATCCTTATGGTTCAAGTCAAGTGTTTGTCGTTCAGAAGTTTATTTTTGGTTCGAGTATATACATTACAATTAAATTCATTGTAACTTATACTTTATTATTTAATATACCCTATATTAACTTATAAATTTAATGAGTTACCTTATCATTAAAATCTGTATAAAAACCTCATTTTTATACACCTATATCTTCATTCTCCAAAATGATGACATAATATTACCCCCTGCGTTTGCCAAAACATCTCCCCATAAAGGATGTCTACTATTAAGATTTCCTAGTAAAAGAAAAGGTTGTTGGAGTGGTTTAATGACATTTACTATATTATCATATGCGATGTTATCATTTGGAGGCAAGTAAAGGGAACAGATTGTGTATTTTATCCCTATATTAATTTTTACAACTACTGCTCACTGAGGGGTATAGATACACAGAGATATTTGGGGAACATCTCAACGAACGTACATAATACTTCCCCCAGGCCTCCCAGTTTGTTGATCATATGGTGTTATATAGCTAATATGCTCTCGAGGACAAGAAGTGTTAGCGTCGAGCTTGGTCTCCTGTAGACACAGTTATAAGGCAGTGCTCACGTATGAGGAGCTTAAGATCTTCATATTTTGCCCTTAAACCCTGGAAATTCCATTGCAGAATGGAGGAAAAACTATGATTTATTTTCTGGAAGACACCTTGGATAAAGTCTTTCCATGGGCAGTATTTGATCTAACAATATTTCCCAGTGTTATCTCTAGAGAGGATCTTGATATATTGGGTTTTGTGTTCGCCTTTTTCTTTGTTTCCTTTTGATCTAATTGTTGGGGAGGATGGTGGACCTTAACTTGAATTTCTGATTTATTCAGTTTACCTTCCAGTTGATCAGAAACATCAGCAGACAACACATCATATTTATTTGAAGTCCTGACTTTCATGTTTCTTATGGTAGGACGCGAGAGATATGGAGGTCTGTCTCTTTTTCGATTAAAAGGTTGTGAGCAGTGTGGTTTTTGCAGCTTCCCACTACAGGCTCACCAGGTAAATTTGTTTCACGTGGAACCTCCATCAGATCAGGCAAGGATAGGGCCTAAGAGAAGTTTGTACTATTTTTTTAGAATGGGAGGTGATAGCTTTTGAATAACTTTCAGATCTTTAGGTATCTGTTTTGATTTTTCTAAAATTTCTGGATATAGATTTTCAATGTGACCTTCAACCTCTTTAACTACTTTCATAAGTTTCTTTATCTTAGAAGTGGGAATATAATTTTCGTACGCGTGCTTTGGCAAGTTTTCTTCAGAAACATTGAAACGGGTTGCCCTGGTCTTGTCTGTTCTTCAAGAGCTCTTTTACGAGCCTCGCTAAAAGTAACCCTTTCCATGGTCGTAATAGCCTGAATTTCTTTTCAAAAAATTAAATTAACACAGCTTTTAGATGTAGCTGGGTGTGCTTCCCCACATTGTATGCAATTTCTATTTTTTATGCATACTCCATGACTAATTTTTCCACAGTTGGCCCAAACAGGTCTATTATCATTTAGTTTTTCCCTGTATTTCTGGCTTAAATGGCCATACATGCAGCAATGATAACATCGCAATGATAGAGGGGATATATGGTTTCTCTTTCAAAGATAACAAACCAGCCGTAATAGCATTTGGTAATCTGCATTGATCAGATAATATAATAAAAGTAGCAAGAGGAATATGTGATTATCTAACTCTCTTTCTCATTCTGACTACTTTTAATACTCCTTGACTCCTCAGTTCATCCTCAATTTCTTTTTCCTCTATGTCCAGCAATTCTGGAACATATATTACACCTCTACTGGTTGAAAGTGGGGTGCGAAACACATTCGACACTCTGACCATCCAATGTTGTGAATGTTTTCAATTTTTCACCTTGTATTGAGGATAGTGTCTCTATCAAGAGACTTCCATTTCCATGGGGAAGAGTTTTTGGCTGCCCTCCACATATAGCAACTATTTCCCTGTTAGCTTTAAAAACATTTACACGTTCATATCTTGCATTTTCAAACTCCCCCCCCAAAAAAAAAAAATGTTCATAATTCACTACTTCATAGTGACCAGGTAATACTTCTACTTCCCTATATTTTTCTGTATTGTCATCATTTCTCTCTCTCTCTCTCTCTCTCTCTCTCTCTCTCTCTCTCTCTCTCTCTCTCTCTCTCTCTCTCTCTCTCTCTCTCTCTCTCTCTCTCTCTTCTCTAGTGTTTTCTTATCATTCTTCCTATAACGTGAGTAAGGTTCTAATGTTACAATATTAGAACCCGGGCTGGAGCTGTCTGTACCGAGGTCCATGTT
>NW_027171172.1:70000-75000 GCF_036898095.1 Palaemon carinicauda
TTCGTACAACCCCTACCTCTTCTAAAACCACCTTGTACTTCTGAGATTGAATTATCTGCTTTATCCTTAATCCTATTAATCAGTACTCTACAATACACTTCTCCAACTACACTCAACAAACTAATACCCCTTGAATTACAACACTATTGCACATCTCCCTCACCCTTATGTAGAAGATTTAGTAATCATGGTATACAAAAAGAAATATCACATCAATAATGATAAAAAAGTGACTGTGAAAATGATGCATGAGACAATGAAACATTAAACAGGAAAAAAGTTCTAAAATAAATCCGGAAAAAAAAGAACTAAGAAAGAGTGAAAGATTGACAAATTGAACAAAGACATAGATGAAATCAATCATATCTTCAAGATAGACTAATCTGCAGATGTAAAGGAAAATAGTTCTTTAGAAATTACAATATAAAGTCTTACCTATACATTGTGAACCATCCCAAGTGAAACCAGGAGGACAAGAACAGTTGCAGCTTAAGACGGTATTTAAGCCGATGCCAATCTTTCCACAAGGGAGTCTTCCTTCTGAGCACTCGTCTGGTGTAAGAAAACATTACCTTAATTAATTTTGCATTGAGTTATATATCTAGCTAATACGTTGACTTCAATATTATTTCAATCAGCTAAAAAAAAATTTACTGTGAAATTGAATTATAGTTCTACTTAATAACTTGGCTTATATTTTTTTTTCTTTTCAATAAGGTACAGAGCATTAAAGAATTTCTCTTTTTAAATTAGAGAGTCATAAGGAATAGATTTTCCTGATAATTTAAGGTTCTAAAGGTTTACTTGATTTCATTGGTGTCATCACTTTTTCAAGCTAAATGCCGATATCTAATAACACAATAATGAGGCCAGTGTTAATATTAGAAAGGAAATATGGGCTGTGAGTAGAAAAAAGTAATCCAAACTTAAAAGAGGAAAGTATTCGAGGTAATTATGGAATTTTACTGCTTAAAAAAATGAGAAAATGGTAAAATAAGAAGAATGAGGGGCATAGTACTGATTATTGAGATGATAAGATTATCACGACTGAGATGGTGTGGATACATATTGTTAAGATATGAGAAGAGCATTGGAGGAACCTAATAGATAATATGGTAAGATAGAGAGAGAGGAAGATAATTAGCTGGCGAGGTAAGGTGAGGAATTATATGGAGCGATTAATGCTTTAAATGTATTATTAACTTACCTTTTTCTGCCAAAGAGATGACTCCAGACATCTGCTCGTGAACAAAAGACTTCATCTCTTGATGGGCTGGGGAGAGAAAAATAATCCCTTGGACGAAGTATTGCATTTATTGTGCTCTCTTAAATCTTCTCTTATTGATGAAGAAAGAAACGGGGCTCTTCTCTAACAGGTAGTTAATAAAGTAAATGAACAAGAAAAAATAAGGATATTGATCAGGGAAATAATCGCAAATATTCCCAATTGTGTTATCATAAGCGTGTCATTTTAATATTCTTTGAACTATACGTCTAAAGAACCATTATCACTAACTTCACAAAAATTACCTGCTGCTGATACATTAGTCAATTGTTCCAAATCTTCCCCTCTGAGACACTGCACGGTCTCTTGGCTGAGCCCTGAAGTAGAGGAGGAGAATAGTTGTAAGATATTCTTTGCAGAAAAAAAAAAAATGATTGAAGAGAAGAGAATTAATTCACATACGGTCGCTCTATGCTCTACTGTATGTGAAGATACTTATTGATTCCTGAAATAGCTGCCTAAAGACCTTTTTTTCCATATACTGTTTTACTGCATTCCAGAGAAAATTAAAAATTCTGAAGAAATAACCAACATAAATATCTTTTACATAATGAAAGTCATTTAGGTAATATTATCTAATACCTATTACATGTGAAATCTTAAGTTCATGTTTAAAGGCAAGGAGTAATTAAAAAAAGAAAAAAAAAAAAAAAATATATATATATATATATATATATATATATATATATATATATATATTATATATATATATATATATATAATATATATATATATATATATATATATATATATATATATAAAGCCTACGAGATAGACTTGCGCATATTTTATCTGTTTTAAATATTTCCCCTTCTTGGGTACATAATATGTGATATTATTACTTACTTTCCAAATATTCTCGGTTGTTTATTGCTACACCTGAGGAAAAGAAAACAAAATACTTAATGTAATATCTATTAAAAATTGTTTATCACAAAGATAACGTTTAAAGATAAAGATTAAACTTTCATGTTAATTGTTGATTCTTTTAAAAATACCTCATCCCGAAATAGGAAAAAAATAAAAATATCAAAATCAACCAAACAGCTTTAATAACAAGTACCTTTCACATGTTCTAGTTCATGATGAAGTTCTGAAAAAAGAAAGAACTACGAATCATAATCGACATCAAATATGATGCATCAAATGACCTTACTTAAGTAGAGAATGAAATCATATGCAAGATCTTCTCAGCAGAAAAAGATATTCAAGAGACGAAGACAATAGTTATTATAAATGGATTGAAAATTTGATCCAAGGAAAGAAGCACTTCATTGAATGTTAGTGTAGATTTTCTGAAAATAAACTAGAATTTATAACAAAAATACTTAGAAAAGGAAAGAGAAATAATTTGATGTGTTTTCTCCATGTGTGAAGATACTTAGTGATTTCCATGTGGATCTAAATATTATTCCTTGTAATTATAATATATTTCTAAAGATCTTCTTCTCTACCATTTTTTACTTAATAAACCTTACCCCATTTCAGCGAAAGTTAGAAATTCTAAACAAATACCCAACAGAAATAATTACTTACATAAAGTCATTTATATAATATTATTAATTACATGTTACATGTAAAAATGTTCTGTCTATAATTAAATGCTAAGAGGGATAATCAAAAATATAATTTTTTCATATAGAGTACATCTTTACATCTTTCTTCTTTTTCAAATATTATTCACATCTGATGGTAATGCTTACTATCCATGGATTCTTCGTTGTTTACTGCTACAAGTTATGAAAAGACAACAAAATACTAATTGTAATGTCAGAAATCTATTATCTATTCTAAAAGTTGATGATCTCAACGATAAAGTTTTCCAAAGAAAGGTTAAATTTTGATGGTAATTCTAGACTTTTCTAAAAATATCTCATCAACATGATATACGAATAGTAAGACGAAAAAAAATGTTGGAATAGCAATCACCTTTTAGATTTTCTAGTTCATGATGAAGCTGTGGAAAAAAAAAAATATTATGGACGTATATTGTATTCAAATATTATGCAGCAAATTATCTTATACAATTATAGTGATTATGAAAAAAAAAAAATATACATATAGATATCAATTTACTCTTAATATTTGGAAGATTACTCCAAAATTACTTTCATGAGTCCTGAGTTTCTGCTGCATATCTGAGAATAGAAATAATTATCTTAAAATACTGGTGTGTGTTTTACTTAATAAAAATGCTAGAGACTCTTTAGTCTTTGAATGTCAACACAAAAGATTTTAATTTCTGACTTGTTGTATAAATACTCTGCAATTTTGGCAAATGTATTTTTGTGTTAAAATAGTGTCATGCTTTTCTTGTGCTCAGTAAGGCTGTGGTGGCCTGGAGGTAGCATTTTTTCCTTGTGATTGTCAGACTGTGGTTCGAGTCCTGCCCAGACTTGTTAGTTCCTTTGGTCGGTGCAACCTCACCATCCTTGTGAACTAAGGATGGGGAAGCCTATATGTCTATCTGCTGAGTCATCAGCAGCCATTTTCTGGCCCTACTTGGTCCTAGCTTGGGTGGAGAGGAGGCTTGAGCGCTGATCATATGTAATATGGTCAGTCTCTAGGGTATCCTCCTGCTTCATTGGGCAATGTCACTCTCCCTTACCTCAGCTATCGGTGAGCAACCTTTAAACCTCTTTATATTAACTGAGCTACACTTTTTTATTCCAAACTCCATCTTGATGTCTCCTGATAATTTTCAACTGTCTTGATTAGCATGTCTACTTCATTAGTATCTTTCCCTAACAGCCTACTGTCATATATGAACATCAGGTTGTATATCACATTGCCTACTTTCTTCAGTTGGTACCAAACTTCAGTCTTTTCAAGCACTCTTGTAATGGGGAACAGAGCTACTACGAACAGTATTGAGAATAGTAAGTCCCCTTGGAAAATTCACCGTCTGATGTTAACCTCTGCAAGTCGTTTTACAGAACATATAAGTATTGTTTTCCAGTTGTGCATTTTATAATTGAGGAAGTTGATAGTGTAACTCTTTGCACTATATATCTTTAAGCATTTTGTCAGCCATGAGTGTGGCATTATGTCGAAGGCTTTCTAGTAGTCTAACCCTGATATAATAAGGTTGGTTTTCCCTTTCTTACTTTCCTTCATTTCCTCTCTTTCTATCCTTAACTGGTCTTTCATGCTTCTTCCTTCTCTTCTACATCCATTTTGCTTGCAGGGATGTTTTTTTTTTTCCCTCCAGCTATATGTAGAGCCATTTAATAGTAGTACCAATTAGCCGCTTCCACATTACCAGTAGGCAGGTAAATAGTATGTAGTCACTTGGTATATTACCATTGTTTTTATCTTTTTGAATTAGAAAAGTCCTATCTTTGTTATTAATTCAATTGCTTCTAGGTTTCAAATTTTTGTTTGTAAATTTCTAAAGTTTCTATGCCAGAAGCCATGAACTTTTTCAGGTCTGGTGCTCTCCTGTTAGGAATTCTCTTCTGCTGGTTTTTATAGTCAGTCATGATATCAGGGATACTTTGCTTATCTCTTCTATCTTCATTACATTCATTATCCTGTAGTCATTCTGTTACATAACTTTTTTTTCGGGCTACTGTGTTATTCCACATCAATTTCCTGTCTTTTTGATCGATCTGCTTCTGGGTTCTCTTGATGGTTGTCCTCGCCTTATAGTTACTTGAGTAGGTTTTCTGGTTTGTTTAGAAGAGTTTGTTCTACTGATATTTTTTTTTTTTTT
>NW_027171172.1:82500-92500 GCF_036898095.1 Palaemon carinicauda
TAAAAGCTGCAAACCTCCTTTGAAAAGAAAAAAATCTCAAAGCAGTGGATATCGAAAGTTGGTTTCATCTTGCTCGTATTCTATCCGTTTTCCTTGTTGATCTGAAGGGATTCCATCAATTCTTATTTTCTTACCTTTCCCCCTTTATTATTATGATATTTTCTACCGTGAACTTCCTTTGCAGTATTTTCTGGTATGAGAATCCATAATTTTCTATAAGAGCAATTTCTGGTTAATGATATCGAAGGAAATTATTGCAGGGAGCAAAGCATAGTCATCAATTTTCGATATTGGGATTAATTTCATTCGTTTTGATCTCCAATAAATATACTTCTCTTCTATATTATTGACACAGTTGATCTTTAGTACCATTTACTACTGTATTACACCAGGGCTTCTTTATTAGCCCCAATTGGGAAATCATATGTTGAAAGATATAGTTTGAAAGGTCACCTCTCTGAAAGTTGCAACATTATTATTATTGTTATTATTATTATTATTATTATTAGTAGTAGTAGTAGTAGTAGTAGTAGTAGTAGTAGTAGTAGTAGTAGTAGTGTTTTTTAGTTGTTAGATTATTTTGGTTGGTTTCACGTATCAAAAAATAAATATCTGAGGAGCCGTAATTCATAGTTCTTCAAGTCTGAGACTTTAAAAGTTTTAGGAATAATAATGACTACAATCGAGAAGGTAAAAAAGTTATATAAAGAAAAGATAATGCTTTAAATGCCACAGATGGCTTACCAAGATATACTTTATTACATATCTAAATAGAATTTAGCTCTACAAAATATCACTTTGTGCAATTTTTACATTACACATTTATTCAATTTAATTTCAAAAGAAGAAGGTTTTATTTGAGATACTCTATCATTTAAATTTTTACATCTTGATCTACACTCGCCTGTAATAATATCGAAGAAATCTTAATGGTATTATTCTCTTGATTATATACAAAAGACACCTTGAAGCTGCTTTCCGACAAGACTACTGGTCTTTTCATACAGTTGATTTCAATCGACAGATATATACTTAACCTGAATTTTATTGATAGGCCTAGTGACAAAACCATTGTTTCTAGAAGCTATTGAATAATAATTGGAATCCTCAATAATTCCTGCTGAAAAGGTACTGTTTAATTTGGTTATAGATATAAACACTTCTAGTCTTCAAAGAGCTTTGAGATACAAGAGAGAACAGAGGCATACAAAAAAATTGCATTCAGGAACCGATGGAAACTTATCTTTAGTCGATGAGTAAAGTGACAAGACAAGGTGTCTTTCAATTCTAGTTCAACCAGAGTGTATCTCGTTTTCCCATCCTCTTGTTGAAGGATCTTTGTAATAGAATGCTACTTTTTCATAATAGTATAGGAGAGGTTATATTTATTCATATCATTTAACAGAAATAGTGTTTAAAGAAATTCCTATTAACCAAGAAAAAAATATAGTTTTAGAATTTAGTCTCATTTCAAATGATGTCACCTCCAAACTCCCTCATTTTAGGGTCTTCAAAATTAGGATGCAATATGATTTCTGCCTGCATTAAATTCTTATGATGTCATAATAAGCCACAGCTGTTTTGATGTGCAATGAAGCACATTAGCTCAAGTATTTGTTACATCAAAGTTACCAGCATTCACAATTACATTACATTTATTGTCAGCTACTTATTTAGATAAGTTTCCTTTTGCTGAGACGTCTACGTATGTCTGCTAACAATGGACATCCTTCTTTCAGTTGTTGAAAGAAAGTAAGGTTTTTAGGTTATAACATTGAGAAGATCGGGGCATCCACTGTTTTAAACCAAACATACCTTACATAGTCTACCCATTTTATTATTATCATTATTATTATTATTATTATTATTTTTATTATTATTATTATTATTATTATTATTATTATTATTATTATTATTATTATTATTATTAGGAATACATGCATGTTGTTATCTCTATCATTACTATGAATAATATCATTTCTATTAGCACACAGTATACCGAAGGAGAGATAAAAAATTCTGGTTATGGTGATATACATAATTCTTTTCACGATCAAATAAATAACGAAAAGGGTAATATATTATACCGAAAATATTCAATGGAAACTTCATTTTCTGATACTGGTTATTTGTTAATTTTTATGTTAATAGAATGATATTGAAACCTATTTGCATATCCTTGCTGATTTTTATAAATAGTTTTAGTAGAATTGTTAAAAGGTTGATTAATTACGTTATGATGAACAAAAAATTGATGGTAAATTATCATGCATAAGAAGGGTTCTTACAATGATTAAAGGGACATATATAAATGCCTCATAATATGACGGAAGATACTATTTTAATGTTACAGTAATATATTATGTGCATTTATAAATAAGAAAAATGACTGCCCATAATTAATTTAATATTACCTTAGGGGAATATGCACTTTTAACGCTGCTTCTGTATTATGTCATGTTAACCTACATTATAATTACTGTGTATAAAAGCAAATATACGACAGCATCGTCAGTCAAAACATGATCTCATCTCGAATAATTCTTGATCCCTTCCAAAGCAGTATCCTCATCTGCATAGTCATGGTGCTAAAGCCAAGGTTTATTGCAACAGGTGGTTGGATTCAAACGGGAATTTAAAAAAAAATTTCTTTCATTTCAGTTCATTTCATTCTACTTATGATAAAATATATCGAAGAAATTTTTAAAACAGTTTACAGTTTCCTTTCTTCTGTTTTTTTCTGTATTGCAAAAATAAGACAATCATCCAATATGTTTTGAATGCTAATGTTCTATTCTATATATACACCTTTGTATTTAAATACTTTAAACACCCCCTTACCTGATTTTTTTATTAATTATAATGTATTCTAACTTTTTTTCGTTTATCTGTTCTGGAGAGAATATATATTAATATAATTTATTCCGTTTGTTTCTTAACTTCAACAATGATACTAATAACCTTCATGATCTGAACGCTGAAGTGCCTGTTGTATATTTCGAATACTCTCTTTGATAAAGAGGTTACAAATGCTTTAATATAGCAATAAACTATTACCAAAAATATGGAGTATATATTAAAAGGTTTAAACTATACAGTAAAAACTGTTCTCATATAAGCGAATGAATACTAATATTAAAGAGATGTAGTGCTATAGGTAAGTATTATCTTATAAATAAAAAAGGAAAGACTACTTCAAAGTAAGGCTTCCTTGTAATTTATCAGTCAAATAATATCTAAGATACTGAGCACAATGTTCAACTATCTAATTGTTCAATTTGAATAAAATGGAAACCTAGAATGAGACACTTCATTTATTTTAAGATAATATGAATTGATTTGGGATATATTGGATACCTGAACCAATCGAGCATAGATAGAGGGACATTGTCACTTCACATTAAGCCAGGTTATGTCCCTTTGAAATTTCTTGGTCAATAGGTAAAAGAGAAAGAGAGAGAGAGAGAGAGAGAGAGAGAGAGAGAGAGAGAGAGAGAGTGAATAGATAAATACATTACTACTATAACGTAGGGTAGGTAGACATTTGAAGAAGACAAAAGTTTTGGTTATTCTTGTAATAATTTGTTAATAAAGTCAATACATCAATAACACGACTCTGACTTTCTTTTCCCTCGAAAAGTCATAAATTCATTATTAAATCTCTGTCTCTCTCTCTCTCTCTCTCTCTCTCTCTCTCTCTCTCTCTCTCTGTCTTAGTAATGTCTTTCCTTGGAAACCGAAATGTTTCCTTCTCAGTGTCAGTTAACTACTGCACTCTAATTGTTCAGTAATTTATACATTCTTTAGCTATTTTAAGTACCCTTCTAGGAGCAAGACACTCCAAAATCAAGCCACTGTTCTCTATTCTTTGGTTGTACCATAGCCTCTGTACCATGGTCTTCTACTGTCTTGGGTTAGAGTTCTCCTGCTTTAGGGTACAACTAGGGACACTCTTTTATCTATTTTTTCTTCCTCCTCCTGTTCTGTTAGTTTTTTATAGTTTATATAGGAAATGTTTATTTTAACGTTGTTACTGCTCTTAAAATATTTAATTTTTCTATGTATCCTTTCCTCACTGAGCTATTTTCCCTGCTTGGGCCCCCTTGCTTATAGCAACCTGCTTTCCAACTAAGGTTAGAGCTTAGCAAATAATAATAATAATAATAATAATAATAATAATAATAATAATAATAATAATAATGATAATAATAATAATAATAATAATAATAATAATGGAAGGATTAAACCCGTAGACCTTCTCTTTTTCTTTGGTATCATTTGAGCTCATCAAAATTTCTTTTTTATTTCCTCTCCAGAGTGTCCTTTTTATAACTGTAATCACATAGAAATGGTTACCATTCATTATTATAAGTGTAAAATGAGTATTCAGAATTAAAAATGACGCTTGTTGATAATGTTTGCTATGATTTTTCCTGCTATGTTTCATTTCTCCGTATTTCCAAATAATGAATATGTATCGGGTTCAGGTTTTAAAAGTTCATGAATATCTCGGGAGAAGAAGTAGAAGTTCCTTTGATAAAGAAAAGATTATCATATTATTATTCTTAAGGCAAGAAACGATGGAAATAAATTCAATGGAAATGAGGTGTATATTGCTTGAATATTTATTTTGCTATGACTTATAAAAGTCAAAGGGAATAATTGAAATTCAAAGAAGAAACCATGCATGGAAAAAAAATATTTCTCATTTTACATTTAAAGATTCCTAAGGGTATAAAAGCCTGGCCGATTAGTGACAAAATTCGGAAGGGTATGTGAGAGAAGGAAGCTGAGAGTTAATGTGGGTAAGAGTAAGGTTATGAGATGTACGAGAAGGAAAGGTGGTGCGAGGTTGAATGTCATGTTGAATGGAGCGTTACTTGAGGAAAGTTACTTAAGTACTTGGGGTCTGTTGTTGCTGCAAATGGTGGAGTGGAAGCAGATGTACATCAAAGAATGAATGAAGGATGCAAATTGCTGGGGTCAGTTAAGGGAGTAGTAAAATATAGAGGGTTGGGCATGAATGTAAAGAGAGTTCTATATGAGGAAGTGATTGTACCAACTGTGATTTATGCATCAGAGTTGTGGGGAATGAAAGTGATTGAGAGACAGGAATTGAATATGTTTGAGATGAATTGTCTAAGGAGTATGGCTGGTGTATCTCGAGTAGATAGGGTTAGGAATGAAGTAGTGAGGGTGAGAACGGGTGTAAGAAATGAGTTAGCAGCTAGAGTGGATATGAATGTGTTGAGGTGGTTTAGCCATGTTGAGAGAATGGAAAATGGCTGTCTGCTAAAGGCAATGAATGCAAGAGTTGATGGGAGAAGTACAAGAGGAAGGCCAAGGTTTGGGTGGATGGATGAAGGAAGAAAGCTCTGGGTGATAGGAGGATAGATGTGAGGGACGCAAGAGAGCGTGCTAGAAATAGGAATGAGTGGCGAGCGATTGTGACGCAGTTCCTCTAGGCCCTGCTGCTTCCTCCGGTGCCTTAGATGACCGCGGAGGTAGCAGCAGTAGAAGATTCTGCGTTATGAAGCTTCATCTGAGGTGGATAACGGGGGAGGGTGGGCTGTGGCACCCTAGAAGTACCAGCCGAACTAGGCTGATTCCCTTGTCAGGCTGGGAGGAACGTAAAGAGGAGAGGTCCCGTTTTTTGTTTCATTTGTTTGATGTCGGCTACCCCCGAAAATTGGGGGAATTGCCTTGGTATATGTATGTATAAAAGTAACATGGGTAAATAGACACATGAATAATTAGAGCTTTTGCATATAGATACCTTCCTTTGATTTATTGGGGTGAAGCTCATTTCACTGGACTAGGTAGAGCTTGGCCATATCCTCTCTCTCTCTCTCTCTCTCTCTCTCTCTCTCTCTCTCTCTCTCTCTCTCTCTCTAGGAGACTAAATCTGGGGTACCATCTTAAATATCATTCAGTATAAAGGGAGATTTTCGATAACTGGCAAATAAATTTCAGCCTGGTGACGAGAGATGCTGTTTCTATTTCCAAACAAAGGGTGATAATGGACAAAGGCCATTACAGAGATCCACTGGTTACACACGGAGTGAATGCAAATTTCAGGATATGGTTCATGGTTTTGTCATAGAAAACGAAGTTGATATTCTCGTTGTCAAAGCTTAGTAGGCATAGTGAACAGCTGGGAAATAAAATGCTATTGAAAGGTTTCAACAATGTTAATTACATTCACTACAGAATAATCTTGAGTAGGTTCATCTGTCTTGAATGGCAAGTGGGATTTATGGATTTCATGAGGCTCTTCAAGTTTTCTGTAGGTTAGTTATATATTAGGAGCAAACGTCCATTTCAGATTTTATTTCTGAATATTTAGTCGATTTTCACCTGCACGGATAAAGGGACCTAGTATAGATATTTGGAATATAAGAAACATTGGCTGAAAATATTTAATGGCTTTTCTAATAGGACGTGATGATTTTTTGGAAGAAACAATATGAACCAATTGAATGATATAATTATTTCCTTTGATTAATTATATATTATTAAGCTCAATATATTTTATTCTTTAATTAATAGCACTCTGCTTTCAAGGAGAGAGATCATTTTCCTTTTCTATTTTGACAAACGCGTATATGTATATATATATATATATATATATATATATATATATATATGTATATATATATATATATATATATATATACTTCATTATCTTCTCCTACCAGTCGTCTTTACCCTGTTCTTTTACATCAATATTTCACCATTCATCATCCAGTTCACGCTTCATAGTCCTCAGTCATGTACGTTTGGGTCTTCTAGTGCCTTGTAGAGCCCACTTTGAAGATTTGTGAAGTGATCGCTCTTGATTGAGAAAAGCATGTCCAAACCATCTCCATCCACCTCTCACCATGACCTTTGTCACGTATGGTACTTGAGTTTCATTTCTAAACTATCCTGCCATGTGACTTGTCCTATCCCTATGTTACAGCTACTAAGATATTTTATGATTTATTATTTACTATTTCAAGTTTTAGTTTATTAATTATTTCTCCATTTTCCCCCCGTTGTATCACTTCGGATTACACTGTTCTGCTTTTGTTGGGGTGATAATAATAATGAAAAGTGAACAAATGTGATACCCATCAAATGAATAAAGTAAGTATGTTGTGGCTTTTGTTATTGTTGTTGTTGAGATAACGTGGTCCCCTTACTGGCGTGATGAAAAAAAATGATGTTTACTGAGGGGTCACGACTGTGGCCAAAAAAGCTAGTGTCAAAATGGAAGATCGGAGCAGGTACTTGTAATATCAGTACAATAACGGGAAGATTGAGGAGATACTGGAAGTTAGGGAGAGGAGAAAGATAGATATCCTTTGTGTAGGACACCAGAAGAAACTGAAGTGGAACTATAAAGATAGGAAATGTGTATAAGCTCTATTGCAGAGGGCAAAAAGAGGGGAGAAACTAAGTGTCGGTCATAATATGAAATACCTGAAAGAGAAAAGTGGTAGTAGTGATGGGAATAAATTATGTACTTTTAGAGATAATAATTTATATGATTTCAGAATATGCTCCTTAGATGGGTTTCCAAGCAAGCGAGAATATATTATTCAGCCAAGAGTTCGAGGCAGATATTAAACGATTGAAAGAAGAGAAGCTAATTATTGAAATAGGCATGTATGACAAAGTGGAGAAAATAGTGGGAACACACATGGAAGTGGAGGAAAAAAGTCAAATAAATTACATCCTGATTAGAGGAGTTGACCAGGAAATCTTGTGTTAAGCAACAAAGAATGGTAGTGGTCGATTTTAAAATGAGTGATGGAAAACCGAAGAAGAGAGAGAGAGAAAAAAAAAAGAGATCTAGTATTATGGTGTTCGGATATTGATTGAGAAACAGACTGCGTGCATGTGTGTGTATGAGAGAGAGAGAGAGAGAGAGAGAGAGAGAGAGAGAGAGAGAGAGAGAGAGAGGAGAGAGAGATTACTTGAAAAGTAAAATCTAGGAATTGGAGAGGGTAACGAAATACAAAATACCTAGGAGGATTTGAGAACAATATATGTAGGGTAAACTAGTAGAAGGAATCAAGAGATATGGGTTGTTGAAAGGAAAAATTTTGGGTGAGATAGAAATGTGCAAAAGTTAGTTTGAAGAAAATAAAGTCCTTTTATAGTTCATATCAAATGTCTGTTTTAATGTTGTTAATATTTTTAGAATATTGAGTTTTAATTTTTCATTAGTTCTTATCTTTTTAATTTATTTCCTTATTTCCTTTCTTCATTGGGTTATTTTCCCCCTGTTGGAGCCCTTGGGCCAAGAGCATTGCTTTGCCAACTAGGGTTGTACCTTAGCTAATAATAATAATAATAATAATAATAATAATAATAATAATAATAATAATAATAATAATAATAATAATAATAATAATAATATTTAAGGACTGAAAAGTAAGTTCTAAGCAGGCTGCAGAGGAATGACATAGAAAAGAAGACTAAGATTCGAGAAGTAAAATAGTTATGGCTATTGAAGGAGTGATAGATCAACTGAGTGAATGGTTATGACCAATAGAAAGAGAAAAGGATATTTATAAAATTTCAAATTAGAGGAAAAGCCAAAGACCAGATTTGGGGCAACTGGGAGTCATCAAGTATTGAGACGGAAATATATCACTTCAGGATGAAGACATTAGGAGGATATGGAGAGAATATTTTAACGACTATTGAATACTGAAGATGAGAGAGGAGAGCTGGAGGAATTATAAAAAGGGAGGAGGGGCAAGAGATGAAGAAAGGGAACAGAAAGGTGACGTGGGCATTGAGTAAAATGGAAAATGATAGAGCTCCGGGACCGTCATATTATCAAATTACAATGATCAGTATACTAGCCAAAAGAGAGAGGGGATGGATTCTGGATTTGTCATGAACCGTATGGTAAGAGGAAAAAAGGCCTATAAACTGTGGAGATTCTAATGGCATCTACATTTCACCAGAAATATAATGCCAAGGAATAGAGTAACTAAAGGGGCATTAAACGGGCAGGAAAGCTTTTTTTTTTTTTCTTTTTTTTTTTCTTTAAGATAGCCCTAGTTCAGACATTTAGAGTTATTGTAAATATTGAGTAGCAGCATTATGGATTCATTACGGGTAGGCGGAATATAGATGTCATCTAGATAGCAATATAGCTAAAAGAAAAGAGTTTGATGGGAAACCAAAATCTCTTTTGTACTTCTTTGGATATGAAGAAGGCTTATAATAGGATTCCCAGTGAAATCTTGCATTTTTTTTTTTTTTTTTGCCTTGGGGTTGAATAGATACTATTAGAAATCAGTTAGAATGGTTCATATGATATACAAGGTAACAAAGACAAAAATAAAAAAAAAAAATAAAAAGATTTGGGAACAGAAACTTATGGAGATACTGATATTGATATTGAAATATCTTCATTAGATTAAGGATATCAGTATCGATACCTAAGAGGCAATATCGATGTTGTGATTGGAGCATTGGGCTTAGGATATAACCAAGTTACAACTTAAGGAGCTATAGAAAAAGTAATGATGGGAATAACATTAGGAAACAGGAAAAGAGTTACGGAGAGTAAACTAAATTAGAGCATATTAGAAAAACTTGTAAGACAAAATATGGACATAGGAAGGACATATAATGAGAATGACAGACAATGGAAGGGTATGAAGAATATCAGAATGGATCCCTAGGGATTCCAGATGAAACAAGACTAGGATTGAGGAAATAAGAAAGTTTTATGGTGTGGAATGTCATTAAAAGACCATAAACAGACGCAAGTGGACGGGCATGTCTGAGGTGTCCTGCAGTGGATTATTAACGGCTGATGATGAGGATGAGTATGATATTTATATGTATAATAATATATATATATATATATATATATATATATATATATATATATATATATATATATATATATATATATATATATATATATATATATATATATATATATATATATATATATATATATATATATATATAATATATATATATATAT